>NC_057806.1:388143268-388399642 GCF_018294505.1 Triticum aestivum | reverse complement strand
GCTCGCCGGGCCGCGGCGGCGGCTGGCGGGGGAGGGACATGTGGCGATCTGCCACTGGTGCGGGCGGGCGGCGGACGATGTCCGGCCGGCGCAAGGTGGAAAATTTAGGGTTTCGGAGAGGAAGATCCGGATTTCGGGGAAGGGGTCTTTAAATAGGCATAGAGGGAGCTAGGAGAGTCCAAATGAGGTGTGGTTTTTGGCTACGCGATCGTGATCGAACGCTCTAGATGATGGAGCAGAGTTAGGTGGCTTTTGAGCCAAATTGGAGGGGTGTTGGGCTGCAACACACTCGAGGCCTTTTCGGTCCCTCGGTTAACAGTTGGAGTATCAAACGAAGTCCAAATGATACGAAACTTGACAGGCGGTCTACCGGTAGTAAACCAAGGCCGCTTGGAAAGTCTCGGTCCAATCCGGAAATGTTTAATCCCCACACACGAAAGAAAGGTAGAAATGACCACCGGAGGAGAACGAAGCGCCGGAATGCAAAACGGACAATGGGGAAAATGCTTGAATGCATGGGATGAACATGTATGCAAATGCAATGCACATGATGACATGATATGAGATGCATGACAACGATAACAACACACGGAGACAAAGACCCGAACCCGAGAAAATAAAATAACTTAACGCCGGAAACGGCAAGAGTTAAAGTACAAATTGGGAAAGTTACATCCGGGGTGTTACAGTATGTATCTTGCAAATCTCTATGTCTCCCTCCTTGACTTGATCATGGATGGAATTGAAGCATCTCTTGATGTGTTTGGTTCTCTTATGAAAGTTGGATTCCTTTGCCAAGGCAATTGCACCAGTATTGTCACAAAAGATTTTCATTGGAACTGATGCACTAGGTATTACACCTAGATCGGATATGAACTCCTTCATCCAGACTCCTTCATTTGCTACTTCTGAAGCAGCTATGTACTCCTCTTCACACGTAGACCCCGCCAAGACGCTCTGCTTGGAACTACACCAACTGATAGCTCCACCATCAATAAAAATACATATCCGGTTTGTGACTTAGAGTCATATGAATCAGTGTCAAAGCTTTTGCATCGACGTAACCATTTATGACGAGCTCTTTGTCACCTCCATAAACAAGAAACATATCCTTAGTCCTTTTCAGGTATTTCAAGATGTTCTTGACTGCTGTCCAGTGATCCACTCCTGGATTACTTTGGTACCTCCATGCTAAACTAATAGCACGGCACACATCAGGTCTGGTACACAGCATTGCATACATGATAGAACCTATGGCTGAAGCATAGGGAATGACTTTCATTTTCTCTCTATCTTCTGAAGTGGTCGGGCATTGAGTATATATTATTTCCAACAAGTCTGTTGCTCGCTCCATTGTTCCGAAGAACGGAGCCTTGGTCATCTTGCCCATGAGGCATGGTTCGCAAGCATCAAGTGATTCATAATCAAGTGATTCCAAAAGTCCATCAGCGTGGAGTTTCTTCATGCGCTTTACACCAATATGACCTAAACGGCAGTGCCACATATAAGTTGCACTATCATTATTAACTTTGCATCTTTTGGCTTTGATATTATGAATATGTGTATCACTACGATCTAGATTCAATAAACCATTTATATTGAGTGTATGACCATAGAATGTTTTATTCATGTAAATGGAACAACAATTACTCTTTGACTTAAATGAATAACTGTATTGCAATAAACATGATCCAATCATATTTATGCTCAACGCAAACACCAAATAACATTTATTTTAGGTTCAACACTAATCCTGAAGGTAAAGGGAGTGTGTGATGGTGATCTTATCAACCATGGAATCACTTCCAACTCACAGCATCACCTCGCCCTTAACTAGTCTCTGTTTATTTTGCAACTCCCGTTTCGAGTTACTACTCATAGCAACTGAACCAGTATCAAATACTGAGGGGTTACTATAAACACTTGTAAAGTACACATCAATAACTTGTATATCAAATATACCTTTGTTCACTTTGCCATCCTTCTTATCCTCCAAGTATCTAGGGCAGTTCCACTTCCAGTGACCATTTCCTTTGTAGTAGAAGTACTCAGTTTCAGGCTTGGGTCTAGCTTTGGGCTTCTTCATGGGAGTGGCAACTTGCTTGCCATTCTTCTTGAAGTTCCCTTTCTTTCCATTGCCCTTTTACTTGAAACTAGTGGTCTTGTCAACCATCAACACTTGATGCTTTTCTTGATTTCTACCTTCGCTGATTTCAGCATCACGAAGAGCTCGGGTATCAGTTTCGTCACCCCTTACATATCATAGTTCATCACGAAGTTCTAGTAACTTGGTGATAGTGACTAGAGAACTTTGTCAATCACTATCTTATCTGGAACATTAACTCCCACTTGATTCAAGCTATTGTAGTACTCAGACATTCTGAGCACATGCTCACAGGCTGAGCTATTCTCCTCCATCTTGTAGGCAAAATACTTGTCAAAGGTCTCATACCTCTCAACTCGGGCATGAGTCTGAAATACAAATTTCAACTCTTGGAACATCTTATATGATCTATGGCATTCAAAATGGTTTTGAAGTCCCGGTTCTAAGCCGTAAAGCATGGCGCACTAAACTATCAAGTAGTCATCATACCGAGCCTTGCCAAATGTTCATAACTTCTGCATCTGCTCTTGCAGTAGGTCCGTCACCTAGTGGTGCATCAAGGAAATAATTCTTCTATGCAATAATGAGGCTAATCCTCAGATCATGGACCTCGTCCACATCATTGCTACTATCATCTTTCAACTTAGTTTTCTCTAGGAACATTTCAAAAATAAACGTGGAAGCTATACACGAGCAATTGATCTACAACATAGATATGCAAATACTATCAGGACTAAGTTCATGATGAATTAAAGTTCAATCAATCATATTACTTAAGAACTCCCACTTAGATAGACATCCCTCTAGTCATCTAAATGATCACGTGATCCAAATCAACTAAACCATGTCTGATCATCATGTGAGATGGAGAAGTTTTCAATGGTGAACATCACTATGTTGATCATATCTACTATATGATTCACGCTTGACCTTTCGGTCTCCGTGTTCCGAGGCCATATCTGCATATGCTAGGCTCGTCAAGTTTAACCTGGGTATTCCGCGTGTGCAAAACTGGCTTGCACCCATTGTATGTGAACGTAGAGCTTATCACACCCGATCATCACGTGGTGTCTCGGCACGACAAACTGTCACAACAATGCATACTCAGGGAGAACACTTATACCTTGAAATTTAGTAAGGGATCATCTCATAATGGTACCGTCGTACTAAGCAAAATAAGATGCATAAAAGATAAACATCACATGCAATCAAAATATGTGACATGATATGGCCATCATCATCTTGTGCCTTTGATCTCCATCTCCAAAGTACTGTCATGATCTCCATCGTTACCGGCATGACACCATGATCTCCATCATCTTGATCTTTATCAACGTGTCGTCACATGGTCGTCTCGCCAACTATTGTTATCGCATAGCGATAAAGTAAAGCAATTATATGGCGCTTGCATCTTATGCAATAAAGAGACAACCATAAGGCTTCTGCCAGTTGCTGATAACTTTAATAAAACATGATCATCTCATACAACAATTTATATCTCATCACGTCTTGGCCATATCACATCACAACATGCCCTGCAAAAACAAGTTAGACGTCCTCTACTTTGTTGTTGCAAGTTTTACGTGGTTGTTACGGGTTTAGCAAGAACCGTTCTTACATATGCATCAAAACCACAACTATTTTTCCTCAAGTGTGTTGTTTTAACCTTCAAGAAGGACCGGGTGTAGTCACACTCGATTCAACTAAAGCTGGAGAAATAGACAACCACTAGCCACATGTGTGCAAAGCACGTCGGTAGAACCAGTCTCATGAACGTGGTCATGTAATGTCGGTTTGGGCCGCTTCATCTAACAGTACCGCCGAATCAAAGTATGACATGCTGGTAAGCAGTATGACTATTCACTACAAAAAAAGACACATCCGTGACATTTTGGGCCGAATGAATTTTTTTCTGTCATACTTATGACACTTTTATAACGATAATTGTGACAAAACCCAGTATCATCATAGATGTGGTGGGCTCCTACTTCTATGACAAAAAATCATGATAGCAAATGGGCTTTCCATCCTGGGCGGGCCGGAGACGCAACTGCATGACATTCTTTGGGCCGTCCATGACGGAAAAAACCGTGGTAGAAGCGAGGACGAGGAAAATTTTGGGGAGTTCCCAGTTACGGTGGGTGGTCGGGGGGCAAGCGATGCACGTTTCTCTCGTACACGTACGCGCGTGTGCGCGAGGCGTTGGGCTCTAACTGAACCCAAGCGAGGCATTGGGCTCTAACTGAACCCGAGTGATTGCACTGCAGGCTACGCGTTACTGAACCCGGGTGATTCCTTCGCTACTGCTGCTAACTGAAGCCGATCGATGCTACCTCTGGATGAATAGTGAGTGTTGCTGGGGGGTTTGGATGGACAGTTCCCGGTGGGGGTGGATGAACAGGACCCCGTGGTGTTACCTCTAGATGGACAGGACCCCGATCGATCGAGCCGATTGGGGCTGGATGAACATGACCCCGTGGAGGGCTAGATGAATAGGACCCCGTGGAGGGCTGGATGAACAGTAGATGGTGGAGGGCTGGATGAACAGCAGCCCGTGGAGGGTGGTTGAACAGGAGCCCGTGGAGAGGGCTGGTTGAATAGTAGCCGGTGGAGTAGCACGCGGTGGAGGCTGGATGAATAGGAGCCCATGGATGAACAGTCGCAGCTGGAGGCTGGAGGAGGCCGATGATGGATGAAAAGTAGCCCGTGGAGGCTGGAGGGGGTTGACGCTGGAGATGAACAGTATCCCGTGGAGTCCCATTTTGCGGTACACCACACCCCTCCCGATGAACAGGACCCCCGTTTCGACCGTAGCGCTCCAAGACAAGTCTGTTTCCTCCATTTTGCGATACACCACACCCCTCCCGATGAATAGGACCCCCATTTCGACCGTAGGAGGTCTGTTTCCTCCGTTTTGCGGTACGCCAGACCCCTCCCGATGAACAGGATCCCGTTTCGACCGTGGCCGATTGAACACAAGGCCGTTTCCTCCATTCTGCAATACACCAGGCCTCATTTCCATCGGTTGTTCCATCGAAGCCCTTCCGATGAACACGACGACGCATTACATTCCGACCCAGCCGGTTGGCTCCCCATGAACACGACAACGACGCTGTTTCTCTGTTCTGACCCAGCCATGTACACGAGCCCTGGCCGTACGTATGCGCGAGTAGGCGTTCGAGACCCTGCCCGTATGTATGTATGTGGCCGTATTTTCTTTCTTGCACACTGGCCGCTGTACGTACGTGTACATGCTACGTGCGCGCCTCTACAACGACACGTGCGCGCCTCTACATCGACCAGTATGTACGTACACATTCGCGACCAAAATGACAACGCTATGTACGCTTCGACCTGGTGGGTCCCGACTGTTAGGCACTTCCTTGCGTGCGAAGATGTAGTTGGTGGGTCCCAGCAGTCAGGGGGGTGAATCGTTTTTTTGCCCGTACGCACTTCCTTGCGTGCGAAGATGTAGCTGGTAGGTCCTAGTAGTCAGGGGGGAAACATTTTTTTCGTGAAATACGGTTGCCCGTCCGGTGGGTCCCTGCTGTCAAGTGGAGGAATCATTATTTTCCGCGTAATAAGGAGGCACTTCCTTGCTGCGGCCGTGGACCCAGCTATCAGCCTCTCCACGTACAGTCCATGTATGATGGAAGCCGTTCCTTGACCATGTTGACCACGCCGCCGAGAGCACCAGGGCGGTGGACGACGGCGAGGCCTAGGAAGGGGACGACGCGGAGCCGGGGAAGACGCAGCAGTGGATGCCCACGCGTAGAGTATGAGGGTTCACTGGTTCGTTGCGGTGTGAGGCCGTCGTCGCCTCTGAATAACAGGGGGTGTGGGTGAGTAGAGGGATGGCCTGGCCAGTGGTGGGAGTAGTAGGGGCGGTGTGGCCTCCGCGGCATCGCTGCCGGCCACGGTAGGCAGGAGCACGAGGCACGACCGGCACTGGTTTGGGCAGCTGGAGCAAGAAGACCAGAGGTTGAAGAAGCACTATGGCCATTGGATGGACATCGTACGGTCACTGGAGCTAGAATCATGCATATTGACTAAGTTGACAAAGCCCTCCGTCCCCATCCAATTAGTAGGCCCACAAGTCAGCCTCCCACTATACTAGGTCCCAGCTAACAAGGGGAGTATTCATTTTTTGTGCGTAATAAGGAGGCACTTCCTTGTGTGCGAAGATATAGCTGGTGGGTCTGAGCGGTCAGCGGCGGTAACATTTTTTCGCGAAATACAGAGGCCCTTTCGGAGGGTCCCAGATGTCAGGTGGAGGAATCATTATTTTGCGCGTAATAAGGAGGCATTTCCTTGCGTGCGGCCGTGGACCCAGTTGTCAGCCTCTCCACG
The DNA here is from genome assembly GCF_018294505.1 of Triticum aestivum. NCBI lineage: Eukaryota > Viridiplantae > Streptophyta > Magnoliopsida > Poales > Poaceae > Triticum > Triticum aestivum. The sequence goes on along the minus strand of NC_057806.1, from coordinate 388,393,188 downwards.
TACAGTCCACTTCAGATGCATGTCGGTCATTGACCACATTGACCAGGCCGCTCCGAGAGCACCAGGGTGGTGGACGACGGCGAGGCCTAGGAAGGGAAGGACACGAAGCCAAGGAAGACTTGGTAGTTGTTTCTCACGCAGAGGGGAGTACGACTGTATGAGGGTTTACTGGTTCGTCTACCGTCGCTGGAGAATAACAGCAGGTGTGGGTGAGTAGAGGGATAGCTAGGCCAGCGATGGGAGTACGATGGGGCGGTGAGGCCTGCGAAGCGGCATAGCCGGCCGCGGGGAGAAGGGAGCAGGCAGTCCCGTCGGTGCTTGTTTGAGCGGCTGGAGCAGGAAGAGCAGAGATTGAAGAAGCACGACAGCCGTTGTATGGACATCCAACAGTCACTGCTTGTGCGTCAACCTTTTTTTGGAAAGCCTCAAATCTATAGAAAACAGCATACATCCCATCGCCATTATTTCTAATAATTTACAGCCCATTTGCTAATTCTTAAGGTTTTTTTGGAGCCCATATTCTTTTTGTTAGCATTACATGCCATATTGTGGCCACGGTTAAAAAATTATACGACATTTTGCATATTTCGGTGCGGTCCGAACTGTTTTTAATCCTGAAATTTCGAGTCACATTCAAACTGATTTTAAAAATAAATGTATATCAATATAAAATCCAACAAATTGTCCACGCATAAAAATCAATGCAATTTAAAATCTAGAAATGAAAAAAAGAAATTTGAAACTAATTGCCGGTTTGATGTGTTTTAAAAATGTACAGCCCATTTCTCATTACTGATAGGCCATTTTTTCGGCCAGCCGAATGTAGCTCTCCTCGTCTTGAAAGATTTGCAGCCCAACAGGCCTGACAAAGCGACTTACTTGGAAAATCACAAAAAAACTGGGTTGTGGCCATGGACCCAGCTGCGGCCGTGGACCCAGCTGTCAGCCTCTCCACGTATAGTACTCTTCCGATGGAAGTCGGTCGTTGACCACATTGACCACGCCGCGCCGAGAGCACCAAGGCGGTGGACAATGACGAGGCCTAGGAAGGGGACGGCATGGAGCCGGGGAAGACGCAGCAGTGGATGCCCATGCGGAGAGGAGTACGAGGGTTCACTGGTTCGGCTATGGTGCGAGGCTGCTGTCGCCGTAAAATAACAGGGGGTGTGGGCGAGTAGAGGGATGGCCTGGCCAGCGGTGGGAGTAGTAGGGGGTGGTGAGGCCTCCGCGGCATCGCAGCTGGCCACAGGAGGCAGGAGCACGAGGCACGACCGGCGCTGGTTTGGGCGGCTGGGGCAAGAAGACCGGAGGTTGAAGAAGCACTACGGTCGTTGGATGAACATCGTATGGTAACTGGAGCTAGAATCGTTCATATTAACTAAGTTGACAAAGCCCTCCGTCCCCTTGGTAGGCCCACAAGTCAGCCTCCCACTATGCTGGGTTCCAACTGGCAGGGGGAGTATTCATTTTTTTGTGCGTAATAAGGAGGCACTTCCTTGTGTGTGAAGATATAGCTGGTGGGTCTGAGCGGTCAGCGGCAGTAACATTTTTTCGTGAAATACACAGGCCCTTCCGATGGGTCCCAGATGTCAGCTGGAGGAATCAAAGACTTGAGAAGGCGTACAGAACAAGCTAGTGTGCTAGTAAAGAGACGTTGCTGAGTTTTAGAAAAAAGATAGACGTGCTCCTGTAGCTGGTTCGAATCCAAACCTAGACTATGACTATATATGGTGCTATGCTACTCTGCAAGTAATGAAACTGACATATCCAACGTTCGCTTCTCCTCTTCTCTACTTACTCTGCCTAGCATCAGAATCTCTGGCCGCAGCAACCATGTCCGTTGGCTGCTCGTCCACCCGCTCTTCAGCAGGCAACAACCAGATATGCGCCAAGTCGCCACCCGTACCATCGCCTGTGGGTCTCATCACACCCCCGCCGGCACGCGCACCGCAGCCGGTTGCTCATCGCAACCTGCTGCCGTTGGTGTGGTGCCACTACTGCAAATCATGCAGATTCATCCATTGCGTCTCAACCACAATCCTCAACCCTGGCCGAGTCTTCTACAAATGCCCGAATCATGGGGTAATAATATGTTTAAGTGTTGTTCTGCTGCTTTCAATTGCCGATTGTTTTTAATAGTTTGGTTGATGATCTTCCAATTTGATTCGTGCAGAAAAGGGAAGATTCATGTGATTTGTATTTCTGGGAAGTTGCTGATGTGGGGGAGTGCAACTATGCTAATTATTTGGTTAGCTGAGGAATCCCAATACCAGCAGGTTGGGGTGTTGGACAAGTAACTGAAGGAACGGCAGAAGAGGAAGATGCAGAGCAGAAGGTTAAAGATGCAGTTCCTCTGATCATGTCCAAGCAACAGCTGCTGAACGGCCTTGACAGCAATGAGGAAATGAAAGAGCTTGTGAAGATAATGGGGAAAATCGATGTGCTCTATAGGATGATTGTCTCTTTATTTGTTGTTTATGTAGCACTCGTGATATATTCAGTGGCTATGACATGAGCACTTTGCTGAAACTAGTAATGAATGAAACCTGTGTAGCAGGCTGGGCATAGTGTTGTGAACATCTAATGATTTCTATTAACGGAAATCAGGGGGTATCCCCTTTTGCTCATAAATAAATAAATAGCAGAGGCCCTTTTGGTAATAAATAAATAAATTAGCAGAGGCCCTGTCAGGTCAGCTTTGTTCTCATTCGAAGACGTCGAGCAAATCGCAGTCCAACAACAAACTATGTCATCAAATTCAAGTTTCACAGCCAAATATGAGTACAACTAAACAACAATGTCATCATGTTTTAGTCGTCATACAATCACCAAACACAAATCAACATACATAACAAGAGATGTTCTCACAGGAAAATACTAAACAACATGTTCATCAGGTTTCAGTTGTCATAGCAAACACAATTTCACATAGTAGATAAAAAACGTCTTCTGGCAGGCAAATACGACATAAGCAATGTAATCATCATCCGCAGCAGCAGCGTCAACATATTCGCCATGTGTATCAGTCTTAATCGTAATTCCCCATGGTGTCATCTTCTTCTTTGTCCTCAACGTCCTCGAACGTTGGCTTCTTCTTGATCAACTCTTGTATGTCCACAGCACGACAGGCAATCTTTTCGACGGCGTCATTGACGTGATGGTTCTCAAAGATATTAGGAACATCTGTGTTATCTTGTACATCAGAAGCAGTGTAAGCATCATCTTGTTGTGCAACTTCATTAAACGAATTCCTCTGCTCAAACCTTTGCAATACTCTCTAGTCATCGCTACGTGCAAATGTGTCTTCTAAGAAAAACATCTATGTTGCTTGATTTGCCAAAATAAAAGGCTCGTTGGTCTGGTACGCCGCCTTGACATTGATGGATTTGAAATAATCATCAGCTCTGGGTTTTGCGATCCTGGAAAACGGGTTATACCAACGGCAGCACAACAGAACCACACACCGATGATCCTCGAAACTGGAGATATACTACAACTGAACAATGTCTGTTATGTTAGCATACATTTCAGTTGTCTCTTTGTCATAAGTATATGTGCTCATGATGGCATTGTTTTGTGTCTTCCTGCCTTCGTCTCGTGCAAGGGTGTTGTTGCGCACATCTCCAACAACGCAAGATTCATAATGTCTTACCCGAGTATCAGGACCCATTGCTAGTGAGTAAAGGGCATCATCAACTGCCTGCCCATCCTCCCGCATCTTCTTAACCTATGGTTAGAAAATGGACAAGCTGATCATCTTATGTGCTCAATATATTAAAAAAACTGGCAGTGCAATTCAAAAGCTTACATGGCTCTTGAACCATTTCGCAAATCCTGCCTGTCGGTTTCAAAATCGGCGGATTTCGGGTAGGGGGTCCCGAACTGTGCGTCTAAGGCGGATGGTAACAGGAGGCAGGGGACACGATGTTTTACCCAGGTTCGGGCCCTCTTGATGGAGGTAAAACCCTACGTCCTGCTTGATTATTCTTGATAATATGAGTAGTACAAGAGTTGATCTACCACGAGATCAGAGAGGCTAAACCCTATAAGCTAGCCTATGGTATGATTGTATGTTGTCCTACGGACTAAAACCCTCCGGTTTATATAGACACCGGAGGGGGCTAGGGTTACACAAGGTCAGTTACAAAGGAGGAGATATACATATCCGTATTGCCTAGCTTGCCTTCCACGCCAAGTAGAGTCCCATCCGGACATGGGACAAAGTCTTCAATCTTGTATCTTCATAGTCCAACAGTCCGGCCAAAGGATATAATCCAGCTGTCCGGATACCCCCTAATCCAGGACTCCCTCAGTAGCCCACGAACCAGGCTTCAATGACGATGAGTCCGGTGCACAGTGTTGTCTTCGGCATTGCAAGGCGGGTTCTTCTCCAAATTTCAAACGTTTGTTAAGCAGTGTCCGGCCCCATAAATGTTGGACCTCTTGGCTTCTGCGCCCAATAAGGGCTATCTTCCACGCGTCGAATGAATACGAGGCGCCAGGGCATTTTTACATTGGCCACCCTAGCCAGATAAATAAATTGTCTATTAAAGGGATGGGGATTCTTAGATCCAATCCATATCATCCTCCCCCAGCGAGAATCCATCGGAGCATGCTTCAAAAAAATCCACTCCAACATGGCCGACCTCTGCAGCTCCTCCTCCCGCCCCCGTAGCCCTAAGCCCGGTGATTGGGAGAGGTGTTCAGTTCCACACAGTCGATTAGTCGAACTACAGACTAAGGGATTTCTCCCTCCAGCGTATATGGTTCCCGTCGGAGCCGGGCTCGCCACCTACAATGGCGGGGAGCAAGCGGAGAGCTTCCCCAGCCCCTCTATGGGGGAGCGGGTATGCTTTGTTCCTTATTTATTAAGGGGACTCGGATTTCCAATTCATCCGTTCCTCCGCAGGCTCCTGGAGTTTTATGGCCTCCAACTGCATAATTTCACCCCTGCTTCCATATTACACATCGCCGGCTATGTGGCCCTCTACGAGTTATTCCTGGGCTGCGAGGCTCATGTCGAGCTGTGGAAAAGGTTATTTTGCCTCGTCCCCCGCACAAAGGAGGGGTCACTTTATCACATGGGCAGAGCCGAAATATGGCGCATCGCCGAAACCGAATACATGTCCGATACCCCGAAGAAGACATCCGAGGACTGGCCTTCGGAATGGTTTTATATGGAGGACGTCCCCCTTCCAGACCCTATTTGGCGGGGTCTACATGAGTTTAATAATGCTCCTCTGAAGAAACGCCGAAGCTAGCACCCACGGAGCCCCCAGGAGGAAGACAATGGGGAAGTCCTCTACCTGATGAACCGGATTAAAGCACTGGCTCAATCAGGATTGACAATAATCGAGGTTATGTCAATATGCATAATGTGGGGAGTATAGCCACTTCAATATCGAGGGCACCCCCTGTGGTGTTTTAACGGGGAAGACGATGCCACCCGTTGCGGGCGCAAGGGTCCGGACAACGCTGCTGCTTTAGCAAAAATCATGTCCGAGCTGTTCAAGGGAGAGGAAGAGGAGTTCATCCGCATCAAACCACGGGATGGATTCTCCATGTACAACCCTCCAAGATGGGTGAGTTATATCTCCTTACTCCCATCCTTCCCGCATTCTTTGTTGCAGGTACTTACCTTGCCATTTCACGGCAGGAACTGCGAAAAGCCATAAGGGAGGTCAACAGCCCATCCCCACAACCAGAGGACCCCGACCGGGCCCTCGGTCCCGGACTCGAAGAAGATCCGGACATATTCGTGGAGCTGATAGACCGGCAATTCTATCAGTTGAGCTGTGATGATGCCATGGTGGCCATTACGGCAGACTATCCCGGACTACTCCCTGCGTCGCTCGTAAGAAAAACCAAAATCCCAACTCCGAAAACTAGGATCCCCTTTTAGATACTTCACCTACCATATACATATGGTGTTTTATAGGGAAGGCATTCGGTACGTTGTGCCGAACCCGCAGCAACTCACCAACAAGAGGCGCCCAGGCCGAGTACGCCAAAAAGGAAGGCGGTCAGGACGGAGACGCCGGCGCAGAGGTATGACAAAAAACCCGCTCTGTGGTTGTCGTCTTTCTCAAAATGTAATGACGTCCATGTTTCTTTAAAGGAAAAAACGCTCGTTGGAATATGTCCGGTGAGGCTGCCGATCATGTTTCCACCAGTCGGGCTCCAGGACCGGACATAGAGGCGGAAGACGACATGGGGCGGACGCCGGATACTCCCCCTACAGAGGATGCGGATAGACTATCTGCTACAAATTCAGAAGTGGACAGCGCCATGAATCATAGGCGTGGCCGGGCCGTACTCCGTGACGCTTGCTTCTCACCAGAGGCATTTGATGCCTTCAATTCTGGAGATGCGTACCTCCGTGCTGCTCAAAATGGTCTAGCCAGAGCCATGGACTAGTATGTAAGGGATGTACGGGTAAGCAAATCTGACGATTATATGTATCAGTAGCCCCTGAGACTTGAAACAGTTAGCAGAATTGTTTTAAGGGTCATCTATTGTGCAGGTTCTTACAGAGAAGAATACTTGACTGTCACAGGAGCTGGATGAATGCAAGACCCAACTTTGGGCCGTCGTTGCCGCATTGAAGGAACCTAAAAAGTCCCCAGCTGGTAACATTCGTTTCAAAGAATGATAGGTACCACATAGCGTGTGGTGTGGCTGCAGATCTAACAATAGATATTGCAGATGAATCCAGTGAGAATCCGGAGGACCAGCATGCCGTACGACAGCTAAAGGCTGGCGAACGTGTGCTGACTGAGGTCAGGCGGGAGAAAAACAATCTCCAAGACGCCAATACCAAGCTGAGCGTGGAACTGAAAGATGTTCGAGCCCAACTTGCGAACTCCGAGAAGGAGAATAAGCGGCTTCAATGCGGCATTTTCAGTAAGTGCTTGAACGAACCCTTAAATAGGGGACGGCGGAGAAGCCGGCTAACAAAGTTATGTCTGCAGGTATGCTGACGGGTCGTCCCGCGGAGGAGATGCCCGGGCCTGCGGGTGATCTTCTATCCGAGCTCTCACAACTGCATGAACAAGTTCGGCAGGTGATGCAAGGTATTGCCCAGGCCTTGTGGCCATCTGTCTCCCTGCCAGAAGGCATTGGAGAGCTTGCGGAGGAGCTCAAGGGAGCACGACGGCATCTCCGATTATGGAAGATATCGGCTTGCCATCAAGGTGCCCGGGAAGCTTGGGCCATGGTGAAGACGCGGTATACCAAAACTGACCCAAACCACATGGCCGAGGTCGGACCTGTGGGGCCCGATGGGAAAGAGATCCCCGTTAGCTTAGTGTATGGGCAAGTAGAATTAGCCGCAAAGTATTCCCAATAGGATTGTAGGCTAGACAGCCTATTGGATGGTATAGAAGAGGAACTTAGTCAGTCTACATGACTATGTAATTAAAGTGACATGTATAATGCCTTCTAGCCGGATTGTAAATCATTTGTCATGGCGGACCTTTTCGCTTCAACCTCGGGACCCGATAGTCCGGAGTGTTTCCGAATACCCGCTCAGTTATATAAGAACCGGGGTATGCGTGGAAACCAGGCGTAGGGGTCATTAGTGCTTGAACAGACAAGTACCCAACTAGTTATGTTATATTACATGGGTAGTAAGAAACATCTTCCAGGGAGAATAGTTCCGTTAGGGGTTCCTTTCCCTGGGTACGCATGCCCTAAGGTGCATGTCCGAACTGCGAGAGGAGACGCAGGAAAAAACATCTGGGGGCATATGTGGAAAATAAATAAAAATCATCTTTTGTTCGCCGACCGAATATTCCCTTAAGAACGCTAGCTTTTGGCTTCACCAAGTCTGAGGTAAACATCCGGCTGACCCGGCAGTAACAATCACAGAGGTGCTCCCCTTATGCCCTAGCCGAATTAATGGGAACATAGGGCATAAATACAAGAGCCAGGCAACCCAGCTTGGCCAAAACTTAAGTCATATCGATGCATATAATGGCGAAGAAAAGGTACATGCGGAACAATAACACATGTGCGGGGCATAAAGCCCAGAAATATAATTAAGCTTCTGTGTAAGAAGCCCCTAGGTATAATGAGCGCGGTTAGCGCGTCTATAGTGTGCAAGCGAGGCACAAGTTGGCCCTTGAAGGCCTTGAGAAAAAGAAAGAAAGAGAAAAAAGACAGATAATGTATATGCAAAAAATGGACAGAGGAAGGAGACGAACATAGAGTCCGACGCTAGGCGTAGAATCTTCGGAGCCTGGCTACGTTCCATGGGTTCGGCTCAAGTTGATTATTCAACGCATCCCGCAGACGGTACGCTCCACCGGTCAGAACTTGGTTAATAATGAAGGGACCTTCCCATTTGGGCTCGAGCTTGGTCTTTTTCTTCTCCGGCAGGCGTAGAACTAACTCGCCAACGTTATAAGTTTTGGCACGTACTTCTCTACTTTGGTATCTGCGAGCCTGTTGCTGATAGAATGCAGAATGGGCTTTTGCCACGTCGTGCTCCTCCTCCAGGGTGTCCAGATTGTCCTGCCGATCGAGCTTGGCTTCTCTTTCTTCGTACATGCGCACTCGAGGTGAGTCATGAATTATGTCGCAGGGCAGAACTGCCTCTGCGCCGTACACCATAAAGAAGGGTGTATATCCGGTAGTACGGTTCGACGTGGTCCGCAGCCCCCAGAGTACGGAGTTGAGCTCCTCTACCCAGTGCGTGTTAGACTCCTTTAAGGACCGCACTAATCTAGGTTTAATGCCACTCATGATAAGACCATTTGCTCGCTCAACTTGGCCGTTGGTTTGTGGGTGATAGACGGAAGCATAATCGAGCTTGATGCCCATGTTGCTGCACCAGAGTTTTACCTCGTCGGCCGTGAAGTTCGCGTCGTTGTCAGTGATGATGCTGTGGGGGACGCCATAACGGTGTACAACCCCGGATATGAAGTCTATCACCGGTCTGGATTTGGTTGTTTTAACAGGTTTGGCTTCTATCCATTTGGTGAATTTATCCACCATGACCAGTAAGTATTTTTTCTTATGGGTTCCCCCATTATGGGGTCCAACCATGTCAAGCCCCCAGACCGCGAAGGGCCAGGTAATGGGGATTGTTTGGAGGGCGGTGGGTGGCATGTGGCTTTGGTTTGCAAAAAGCTGGCAACCGACACAGCGTTGGACCAAGTCCCGTGCGTCTGCCTGGGCCGTCAGCTAATAAAAACATGTACAGAAGGCCTTGCTTACAAGGGCCCGGGCTGCGGCGTGGTGGCCGCCGAGTCTCCGGTAGTGCACCTTTGAAGATGCACCTTTGAAGGACTCCGGTAGTGCTTTTTCATACAGCTCTCCCTCGTGGACCCTGTAGGCTTTAGATCGCCGCACTATGCAGCGTGCCTCATTTTTGTCCGCGGGAAGTTCCTGCCTAGTTAGGTAGGCCAAGAATGGTTCTGTCCACGGGGCAATGACGGCCATTATGACATGGGCTGAAGGTGTTATTTCGGTGGCATAGCCTCCGATTATGTCAGAGTGTTCGGTATCGGGCATTTTGGCCGGGTCCGGACTATTGTTACCGGTGCCCCCTTCCCATACCACGGATGGCTTAAACAGCCTCTCCAAAAAGATGTTGGGGGGCCGCATCGGGTTTTGCGCTGATGCGGGCGAGGATATCCGCCACCTGATTGTTTTCCTGAGCCACATGGTGAAATTCGAGCCCCTTGAACCGAGCTGACATCTTTAGGACGGCGTTTTGATAGGCCGCCATCTTAGGATCCTTGGCATCGAAGTCTCCATTTATTTGGGATATTGCGAGGTTTGAATCCCCACGCACCTCCAGGCGTTGAATGCCCATGGAAACTGCCATCCGAAGACTATGTAGCAGGGCTTCGTTCGGCTGCGTTGTTGGAGTCTATATACAGTATCTGCAGTACGTATTGAACTGTATCTCCGGTTGGGGATGTCAGGACGACGCCAGCCCCCAGACCAGCCAGCATTTTGGAGCCGTCTAAGTGCATGATCCAATTGGAGTATGCGCCGTACTCTTTAGGGAGTTCGGCTTCTGTCCATTCGGCGACAAAGTCGGCCAATACTTGTGATTTAATGGCTCACCGTGGTTTGTATGTTATGTCGAACGGGAGGAGCTCAATGGCCCATTTGGCAATCCGGCCCATGGCATCGCGGTTGTTTATAATATCATTAAGTGTCACTTCCGAGGCTACTGTAATCTAACACTCTTGAAAGTAGTGTCGCAGCTTCCGGGATGCGATGAATACCGTGTAGGCTATCTTTTGGTAATGTGGGTACCGTGATTTGCATGGAGTGAGGACAGTGGATACATAATATACCGGCTTTTGAAGAGGGAATTTATGTCCGTTCGCTTCTCATTCGACGACGACACTGCGCTTACAACCTGATGAGTTGCCGCAATGTATAACAACATTGGTTTGCCAATGTTTGGCGCAGCCAGGATTGGGTTGGTTGCCAGTATGGCTTTTATTTCTTCCAATCCGGCTGTGGCAGCGTCCGTCCACTCGAAGTGTTCGGTGCGCCGAAGGAGGCGATACAGGGGTAATGCAGTTTCTCCTAAGCGGGAGATAAAGCGGCTTAGAGCCGCCACACATCCAGTTAATTTCTGGATTTGTTTGAGGTCTGTTGGGGTAGCCAACTATGACAAAGCTTGGATTTTGGCCGGATTAGCTTCAATTCCTCTACTGGAGACAATGAAGCCCAGTAGCTTTCCAGCTGGTACGCCGAAAACACATTTTTCCGTATTGAGCTTGATGTCGTATGTTTGGAGGTTGTCGAATGTGAGCCTCAAGTCGTCTATTAGAGAGTCGACGTGTTTGGTTTTGACGACCACATCATCTACATATGCCTCTACTGTTTTGCCGATCTATTTCTCCATACATGTCTAAATCATGCGCTGATATGTTGCGTCGGCATTTTTGAGCCCAAAAGGCATTGTGTTGAAACAGAAGGGGCCATATGGTGTGATAAATACCGTTGCGGCTTGGTCAGACTCCGCCATCTTGATTTGGTGGTAGCCGGAGTATGCGTCGAGGAAACACAATGACTCGTGTCCTGTGGTAGCATCGATAATTTGATCAATGCGGGGGAGGGGGAAGGGATCCTTTGGGCAAGCCTTGTTGAGGTCCTTGAAATCGACACATAGGCGCCATGATTTGTCCTTCTTTGGTACCATCACCAGGTTTGCTAGCTAGTCTGGGTGTTTTATTTCTCTAATGAATCCGGCCTCCAATAACTTGGCTAGTTCCTCTCCCATAGCCTGTCTCTTAGGTTCAGAGAAGAGCCGAAGAGCCTGCTTGACCGGCTTGAATCCCTTTAGGATATGAGGCTATGCTCGGCCAGCCTGCGTGGGATTCCTGGCATGTCTGAGGGGTGCCAGGAGAATATGTCCCAATTCTCGCGCAGGAACTCTCGTAGTGCAGCGTCCACAGCGGGGTTTAACTGTGCCCCGATGGAGGCTATTTTTGTAGGGTCCATTGGGTGGACTTGGAATTTGGCTATTTCATCCGCTGGTTTAAAAGAGGTGGACTTGGATCTCTTGTCAAGTATCACGTCGTCCCTGTCCACTGTGGAGTGTAGCGCAGTTAATTCCTTGGCCGAAAGGGCTTAGGATAATGCCTCGAGGGCCAATGCGGCTGTTTTGTTTTCGGTGCGGAGTGTTGTGTCCGGATCACTAGAGAGAGTGATGATTCCGTTGGGCCCGGGCATTTTGAGCTTCATGTACCCATAATGGGGTATGGCTTGGAAGATCGTGAATGCCTCCCGTCCTAAAAGGGCGTGGTATCCACTACTGAATGGGGCCACTTGGAATGTAATTTCTTCGGACCTATAGTTCTCCGGCGTGCCGAATACCACATCTAGTGTGATTTTCTCAGCACATTGTGCTTCCCGACTGGGGATGATTCCTCTGAAGGTTGTGCTGCTTTGCTCAATGTGGTTCCAGTCTATTTCCATTTTTTGAAGACTTTCCTCATAGATGAGGTTTAATCCACTGCCGCCGTCCATGAGTACTTTGGTGAGTCGAAAGCCGTCCACAATTGGACTGAGGACCAATGCAGCTGGTGCTCGGGCTGTTCGGAATTTAGGTTCGTCACTGGCATTGAAGGTAATAGCCGTGTCACTCCATGGATTCATTGCTGCCACGTAGCAGATTTCGGCGAGGCTGTGGAGTGTTCGCTTGCGCCTATTATTTAATGCGAAGGTTTCAAAGACTATTAATACCGTATTGTTATCCACGGAATGGTGCTCTGTGGCATTTGGGATGAGAAGATCCTCACCACTTTTGGCCACCTGCCGGAGTATCCAACATGCTCTAAGGCTATGTGTTGGTATGGTATCCGTTGTACTATGAATTTTGCAGGGTCCGTTAAGCCATCCCTCTAATACGGTTCTATGCCCTGTAGAGGGTTTTTGTTTCTTTGTAACTAACTCGGGTGTCTTATGATAGTGCACCCTTTTACTTCAGACTGGGTATATATTCTAAGCCGGATAATCCCAAAATTTCGTTTCGGTTTTCCAGGCACTTTCGATCGCACAGTACTTTCATACTATGGACGCCAAGTCAGCGAAGCGTGATATGTCACGGCGACTTACGGCATTAAGGATTCCCTTGTCCGTGCAATTATTGCAGAAAAATGAGACTGCGTCTTCCTCACGATAGTCCTTAACCTTGTTCATCACAAGGAGGAATCTGGCCCAATAATGATGTACTATTTCATGGGGCTCTAGCCTGGTGTGGGAAAGATCGTTTCTGTCTGGGTGGGTGGGTGGATTTGAGTCTGAACCCCTACCCGATCTGAGACCCAGGGGCCGAGGAGTTTCCAATCTTGGAAGCTCGGATTCCGGAGTGTTGACCGATAAGTCTGGCCCGCTACCTGACTCTAAGTTCAGGGCTTGGGTGATGTCCTCCCGTAAACGGGTATCCGGCTCGGAGAGCTCAGGAATCCGGACATAGTTAGTCCTCAAGATAGAGGAAGAATCACCGCATTGTTCCTCCACCACCGCAATATGATGGGTGACCGGTGGAGAATTAATCTCCCTTTGATCGGGTTTAAGCCCAATCCGATCATAGTCTGTAGCGACTCCCAAGGCGGCGATACGATCCAAGAGCTCATTTTGGGAAGAGAGTTCCATTGGATCCATCTGCTCGGCTAATTCCGAGCCGACGTGGAGGCTATTTTTGATGACCCGAGAGGTCATCGTCGGTGCAGCGGCCGAACGGGCGGTCATGATGAAACTGCCAAGCCCGAGAGTTTGGCCGACAGCCAGGGCTCCCCCGGCGGTAATGTTGTTTTTAACAACAAGACGAGGCATCCTTCCTTATGGCGACAGCACAGTGGAACTCTCAATGAAAGCACCAATGTCGGTGTCAAAACCGGCGGATCTCGGGTAGGGGGTCCCGAACTGTGCGTCTAAGGCGGATAGTAACAGGAGGCAGGGGACACGATGTTTTACCAAGGTTTGGGCCCTCTTGATGGAGGTAAAACCCTACGTCCTGCTTGATTATTCTTGATAATATGAGTAGTACAAGGGTTGATCTACCACGAGATCAGAGAGGCTAAACCCTAGAAGCTAGCCTATGGTACGATTGTATGTTGTCCTACGGACTAAAACCCTCCGGTTTATATAGACACCGGAGGGGGCTAGGGTTACACAAGGTCGGTTACAAAGGAGGAGATATACATATCCGTATTGCCTAGCTTGCCTTCCACGCCAAGTAGAGTCCCATCCGGACACGGGACGAAGTCTTCAATCTTGTATCTTCATAGTCCAACAGTCCAGCCAAAGGATATAATCCGACTGTCCGGATACCACCTAATCCAGGACTCCCTCACTGCCATAACCAGTTTGTCAATGTTTCTTGGATTTTGCGGTAGTAACTCCTTTTTGTAGATGTTGCACAACGTAGTGATCGCGTCAAACATCTAAATATATAAGAATGTGTTGCAAGTTTAGTAGATTACGATGTATAAGTTGTTGTACTTAGCACTTACTTGATATAAGGTAGTATCTCAGGACAGTTATTCAAGACATACCAAACCATTTTGTCCAAATCTTTAGGTTTGTCCTCTTGTCGACTCTTCCCTATAACTCGAACAGAATAATCGAAAACATTGAGCCCGGGATTGTCTTCACCCACCTCTTTGCTAAGCTGATCAGCTGTTTCAATGTATTTTGAGCAGAATGTCAACGCTTCTATAGCAATGTAGGCCTCTGCAATGGAACCCTCGGGTCTAGCTCTATTCCTAACATAGCCCTTGAAAGTGCCTAGCCGCCTTTCAATAGGGTACATCCAGCCATACTGTACTGGACCTCTAAGTAGTGCATCATCAGGTAGATGAACAGCCAAATGCACCATCACATCAAAGAAGGTTGGAGGATATATCTTCTCAAGGTCGCATAGGATAGTTGGTATCTTGTCTCTAAGACACTCCAAAGCATCTATCATAATATTTCTACTGCAGAGTTCCCTGAAGAATTGTCCCAACTCTACAACTGCTCTGTATAAGTCAGGGCGGCCCAATCCTCTAAGGATAATAGGTAAAACCCTTTGAAGTAGGATGCGGCAGTCATGAGTTTTCAACCCTTGTACCTTGTTTCCATTTGCACTGACTCTCTTTTCAGGGTTGGAAGAAAATCCATGTGGGAATCTCACACGTGACAGGACCTCGCAGAATTCTTTTCTTTTTACCTTGTCCAAGACGTACACAGCTGGTGCCATATCCCGTGGTTTACCTTTATCTTGCACCTGCAAATCCTGGCTGATACCCAGGTGTGTCAAATCAATCCTAGATTTTAAGCTATCTTTCGTCTTGCCTTCAATATTAAGAAATGTGCCGATAATGCTGTCACATATATTTTTCTCGATGTGCATCACATCAAGATTATGCCGCAGATCCAATCTTTCCAATACTCCAAGTCCCACAAAGTGGACCTGCGGGTAAACAATAATCTCTCTTCTACCCTGCCATGCTTCCTTTTCTCGCTACCATTACCAGGATGGTTTCCTGGTGTAATATGCCTGACCTTCTCTAATTCCACTTGCAACTCATTAGCGGTGAGCCTCTTTGGCGCATCACGATTTTCATGCTTTGCATTGAACACATGTCCTCGGTATTTTCTAGGATGCGGCTTGTCCTTGGCAAGGAAACGGCGGTGTCCAATGTAACAGATCTTGCTAAGTATTGCGTATGACAGCGGATTCCTGTCACAGCGAACACATGCATTGTAACCATGTGTCGTTCGCCCTGACATAGTGCCCAAAGCCGGATAATCATGGATGCACCAAATTATAACAGCACGCAGAAAGAAATCAACTGGTGGGTTGCTATATAGGTTTCGAGTGAGAACACCCCTCCATAGCTGTTGAAGTTCCTCCACAAGAGGCTCCATGAACAAATCAAAATCCTTTCCAGGACTTTTTGGACCTGGGATGAGCAAGGCCATCATGTAGTTTGATTCTTTGTTGCATACATTTGGAGGCATGTTGTAAGGGATAACAAGCACTGGCCACATGCTATATGTGGCGCTCTGGAGGCCAAATGGGTTAAATCCATCTGAAGCTAAGCCAAGTCTAATGTTTCTCGGGCCAGCAGCAAACTTTTCGTGTTTCTGATTGAAGCTTTTCCACTCACTACCATGTGATGGATGGCTCACTACATTATGATCTCTGTACTCCTGGTTCCTAGAATGCCACAGTACATCCTCTCTTGTTTCAGCATCATGAAACAACCTCTGCAATCTTGGTGTAATTGGAAAATGTCTCAGAACATTATGAGGAATCCTCTTCACAGCATCGCCATCTTTCCATCTTGATGATTTGCTTTTCGGGCATTCACTTAAGTTGGCATAATCCTTCCGGAACAGAACACAATTATTCTTACAAACATGGATCATATCATATCCAATTCCGACTGCACGAAGGAAATTCTTCATTTTACTGTAGGTGTGTGGCAGCTCAGACGCATCTGGGAAAGCTTTGCGGAAAGCGGCCAACATCGCATTGAATGATTTGTTGGTCATCCGCTCAGATGTCTTCACCTAAAGAAAGGTGACCATAGCTGAGAATACTGACAGCTTATTTCCTCGCGTGACAGCCACATTGCATTGTTCCAACATGCGGGCCCATCGATTTTCTTCTGCAGGTGAAAGTTCACGGAATGCGCGAGCATTTCGTAGCATTGTTTCAATGCTGGTCAAACTTACTAGCTCCGCCACCACCTCCTCCTCCTCTTCCACCTGAGCATCGGGCAGATCAAGATGGTGATCTGTTGCTTCCACATAGTCAATAACATTGACGTTCACAGCTTCACCATGATGAACCCACCTAGTATATGTGACCGACATCCCATACAAGTGTAGATGATTTTGCACAGTTGACTGGGGTCTTGTAACTGAATTCATACAACTGCTACACGGGCAGAGCACATCTGATTTCGGACCACCATACTCTACTCTGATAAAGTTCCTGAAGTTTTCAACCCCCTCGACATATGTAGCGGAGAATCTTCGAGCAGAAGTTATCCAAGTCCTGTCCATCTATTAGAAAAACAAATTAGTTCTTCTACTTGATATTACAGTAAAAACATATATGCTTTTTTATGAATTCCAGAAAAAAATACCTAGGTCGATGTCTAAAGCTATGGGAAGATATTTGGACGAGTAGATCTAAGTAACGAAATATATGTAAAGCTAATTCAACAAACAGATTTGAGTGCTAAATTATGGCAGGTTGTTTCAGTAGTCAACGAGGCCGAGCACACGGCCATCGAACTATCGAAGGCCATCGCAGCAACAAAGATCGAGTATAAAACGGTGTAGAGCTATTTCACCTAACAGATTGGCTACTACACCATGGCAATCTACGTCACAATAAATATATGGTAGGATATTTTAGCAACTAATCGGCCTTGGCATGCCATCTCAGCTAAGCAGATTGAGTGCAGAACAGGGCAAGGAAGCTTCTTAAGCAGAGCATATTGACTGTAAACTACTTCGGCAAATAGTGAGATTAACAGCGTCTATCAGCTAACATTAAGCGCTACACCGACATGCATGGGGCCTCAGTCTAGAATGCGCGTACCGTGGGAGAAGCTGACCGTCGTGCGCCTCCACAAGAACGTCGCCAGCGGTGGCGGCGCGGCTAGAGGACGGAAGTCTACGAGAGCGTACTGTGGGAGCGATAGGATCGCCATGCGTCCCCTCGACGAACCACGGCGCCGACGTATCGGAGCGGCGGGGAGGGCGGCTTTGGCGGAGCGAATGGAGTGGAGGGGGACGGGGGGGGATATTATTGGCTAGTTGGCCAAAGGGCGGTTGAATCTAGGATTTGGGGGGAATTTTTGGGTGGGGAGGATTTTCGAGCGGTGGGCGGGGGAGTTTGGAGCATGGTCGGTTTCTCCAAGTGCAGTCCCATGTGTCAGTGAAGAGGCAAGCCGAAGCGCGTTCCGTTTGCGTGAGCCGTGTGCGGGACCGAACGTGTGTGGGGTGCAATGCGACCGCGACAGGGGTGTTGTGAGTGTACCGACTTTTTTCCTTTTAAACTAGGTGCTTCGCCCCCTAAAAAGACTTGTTGCTTCACGCGATCCATCGATACTACTACTATTAATCCGGTAATCCCGACTAAAACAGCGCGGCCGGGTCTTTTCCCGCGTGATATGCTGGGAGGTTGGCTTAGTTAGGTTTTTAGGACGAGTAATGCTACACCTACGTAATCCCAGTTACATAATTAATGTAATGTGAAACATGTGAGCTATTGATTGTAGATTTGGGGGAGGGAGGGGCCCACCACCGTGAAAATCAGGGGAGGAGAGAGAGGCAATTTACGTTAACCCTTTCGTAGGTTCCCGTAGATGTGAAATGTGTGAATGTGTAGTGGACGTGCTATTGGAGTGCCTAAGATAAATTGTGCATGTATAAACCCTATGTGATTATTTTACTTCGCATGTTAGTTTTGTCTCGGTTCAATAAAAAGCAGAGTTGGTGATGATGGTGTGCCTGTCATCCTGCAATATAGGTCGTCTGATCTATATCTAACGGATAGGAAGGAAACTATGACAATTTACCCGCACTCCTCTCCACATTTGCAGATAAGGTCTTCCCTCGTTCATCCTTTTCTCCCATAAGATCTTGATCTTCCATGCAACGCATGGGCATCTTGCTAGTACTCCTACAATATACTATATTATTGTGAAAGTTCATATACACCGACCGAGATTAATGCAAACACGGCAGATTTTCATTACATTTCGAACTTTTATAGGACAGAAAAATAAAAGAAACCCGACCCTCAACCTATTCTAAGGCGGCGACCGACGTCCTCCATCTGTGATCTCTATGTACGGGGGCAGGGTTCAAGACTCGTGAACTGAAGGTGCGGTCTCCGGCGAGGAAGAGTAGAACACGGGATACGGACCGGCCAGTTGGCACACCATGCATGCCCTGCCGCCTCCCATGCCCTACTCATCCTCGGAGGAGTCCCCGACCTCGGCAGTGTTGGGCGTTGGATGGCAACAAGTAGGACACGTGGCTGACGGTGCTCCCGTCATCGGCCGCCAACATGGCTAGCGCTTGTGCGGTCGCGTCCGCGTCTGGCTATGCCGCTATTGCATCACGAGAGGCGACTTGAGCGAGGGCGGCGACCTCGAGCTTCATCCCCGAAGACAAGCTCTCCCGCAGAGCGTTCGCGCTTGCGGTCATGGTGGATGTGGTGCCAGGTAGGAGGACGATGCGCTATGGTGTGGTTGTTAGCTGGTTGTTGCTGCTTTAAGTAGTGCATTCCGGTGAGGCCAAGCGTCCTGGTGCGTCATTAAGTCGTCGGACTTGGTTCCTCGGGCACCGAGCCTCTTAACGATGGCATACGGATGGACGGCATAAATGTGGGCAGCTGGCGCCGGTTGGGAACGCACCGCGCGATGGCGCGAGGGACGAGGGTTTTTGGTGTGCCAGGGTGGTCAGCTGCGGTCGTGGCAACGTTGGAGATGCCCTTTGCTCACATGCGATCCCTGCATGTCATTGAAAAAGCAAGACGACCCGGCATGGTCTCAGGTCCTGAGGATGCAGTTGGCCGCGCTACACCACTCCGCGAACGCATCCCGGCGCCCCGTGCATCCTCGACGAGCCGGGTGTTGGGGTGTGTTTGGATTATGGCCAAAGTGCACCTTACCAAAATTTTGGTCATGACCCAAAGATTGGTCTTTATTTGGATGGTTGCCATTTTTTGGCATGCCAATGAACTCTAGCCAACTCTAGTTCATTTTTCTTGCCAATCTCAGCCAAATCATGGGCAACCAAAACCTCAACCAAAATTTTGGCTACCTAATGCTTTGATGGGTCAATCTTGGGCACAAACCAAACATACTGTTGGTCGTGCCACCGCACTAACGCCACCCTCAGCACACTGAAACCGACCGTGTCTAGCGATGATGAGCATGTCGCTCACCGCGGTCGCCGTGTCCAGAGGCAGTGCTGGAGCTGCGCCACGTTGTTGGCCCCCACGACCCACATGAACGGTTGCCGGCGGCGAGGAGGTCGTGGGCCAGCTCCTCCATTGGACTAGTCTGCGCTACGTTGTCCCGACAGGTGTGCCCCACATGTCGGTTTCCCTGTTTTCCCGACCATATTCAAGCGTCGGTGCTCCGCGTTCCGCATTAGGCCTTTCACTATGTAGGCCAAGCGAGACAACTTATTGTTTATTTGAGCCATTCAAGTATAATCATGTGGCATTTGCTTATTTCTCATTCCTCTCCAACCCTCTTCTCCATCGATCATGTCGCCCTCCGGTCGAGTCCATCCTCCCGGATGCCTCATTTGAACATTCCGCCGAGTATCATTCGCATGTGGGCCTAGACCATGCTTGTATTTCCAATGTTTTGTAATTTGTCCGACATGCATACAAACAAATGGTTCGTTTAAAGTTTTACTTTGCCTCCACTACGCGTCGCTTCGCATCTTAGTTTTAACATCCCATTCGGTTCATGCCTCGACACATGTTGACGAGATCGATTGATGTTCAGAGATCAATTGCGTGTTGTGCAAGGAGATAAATGTTTGGTCTATTTCTATGATAGAAATGACCCGCGGGGGAGGGGGGTCTGTGGGGATCAGAGGGAGTATATTGTACGTTCATAAGCGAAACGAATGTATTGTACCCACCCTAGTCCTCTTTCAATCGATCTCCGGACCCCGAGATGAAATCGAGAGAGAACGAGTGGGCGCATGTGTGATACCTAAGGCGGATTCAAAATTTTGAACCGGTGATCATAGCATCCGCAAATCATATATAAAGGGTATTCAATGTTCGTTTCATTTTTGAACGTACAATATACTCCCTCCTATCCTTTCTAGTTTACATATAAGTTTTATGTGTAGTCAAAGTATCTCTACTTTGATCAAAAAAGTATCAACATTCAACAACGCCCAATCAATATCGTTAGACTCGTAAGTACTCCTAGATTTGTACTCAAGATGGTTTCCAATTTGTTTTCAACCACGTGAATGTGCTTGTTCTCGCGCATGCTCTTCCTACTAGGATTTCGCCACGTATAGCCAGTCCAATAGTAGCTTTTTAAGCTCCCTGTCCAATAGTACTAGTGGAGTACTCCCTCCTTCCATTTATATAGGGCCTATGTGGAGGATAGAGATGTGAACAAGTAAGGGGGGTATGCTTTGTGTAAGTTGCATGTCATATATTATTACTCTAACATTTGGTCAAAGTTAGCCTCGAAAAATGCATTAGGCCCTGTATAGTAAATGGAAGGAGGGAGTAGTAGTGGAAGTGGATCCTCTCACGTAGGTATCCCTGCCTTACCCTCCCTTTCGGTCACTTACTGGCGGACCCCATGCTTTCTAGGTCCCGCATGTCAGTTACTCAATGGGTTTGGCCACGTCAGGGTATCCTCATCCGTAGTATACTCCCTCTGTTTTTATTTACTCCACATAAAACGAAGGGAGTGGTAGTATAAATGACGCGGGCGGGGGAGGGGGAGGGACGTCGGTTTGCTCTCAACTGCGGTCCCACAAGCGAGCGAAAATGCAAGACGAAGTGTGTTCTATTCGGTGAGTGGCATGGAGGGTCTAGCTTGCCGGGCTGCAACGCGAACGCGACAAGAGCGATGTACAGTCAAAACCGATTGACCGGTCGTCACCGAAACCACTATTCACACCAGAACCTTCACTGCTCTGCCTACGCCAGCCACTGCCCTAAAACCACACCTAATCTCCTGCCCCTTCCCCCACCTTTCGATCCCCTAGCACACATCAAGCGTCCCCTAGTTCGCCGGAAAGCCATGGTGCGCCGCAAGATAACGTACTACAAGATGCAAACGCCAGAGCGCCATGCAGAAATCATGGCAGCGGTCCGTGTCAGTGTCAAAACCGGCGGATCTCGGGTAGGGGGTCCCGAACTATGCGTCTAAGGTTGATGGTAACGGGAGACAGGGGACACGATGTTTACCCAGGTTCGGGCCCTCTCTATGGAGGTAATACCGTACTTCCTGCTTGATTGATCTTGATGAGTATGCGTATTACAAGAGTTTATCTGCCACGAGATCATAATGGCTAAACCCTAGAAGTCTAGCCTGTATAACTACGGTATTGAGTATATCCTTTCCGGACTACACCTCCAGTTTATATAGACACCAGGGGGATCTAGGGTTGCATAGAGTCGGTTACATAAGACGGAATATTCATAGTTGTTCGCCAAGCTTGCCTTCCACGCCAACGAGAGTCTTATCCAGACAAGGGTACAGTCTTCGGTCTTCATATCTTCACAGCCCATCAGTCCGGCCCATAGATAATAGGTCGGACGCCCGAGGACCCCTTAGTCCAGGACTCCCTCAGTAGCCCCTTAACCTGGCTTCAATGACAAGGTATCCGGCGCGTAGTACTGTCTTCGGCATTGCAAGGTGGGTTCCTCCTTCCGAACTCCTGAATAGTCTCCAGACGAATTGATCGTTTCCGGACCTGTAACACACACCGCGCACAACCGCAGAGAGAATATAATAACACACAAGTCCAATCTGCTGACAACTTTGGTAATGCGACATCACACCTGTCCGGTCATAATTTCGAACCGTTTTTCGCCCCACGTTTCGAGACGCGGTTGTCATTGGCACATCTTGTCAAAGCAGAGACGCGGTTGTCATTAATACGAGCGTGGGTAACCCAACCGTCCTGCGAGAAAGATTCCTTAGGAATAGGCAGGTTCTTAGGCTTAGGAGGAGACGTTCAATACCAGAGGTGTTTATAAAGGAACCAAGGGCCGTCTTTTTATGCCGAACCTCTCCTAAGCCTCCCCAACCCCGAGTTCCAGCACCCAAGGTTTGACTCCATTGTTTTCAGCCTTCCCATCATGTCCGGATCCAGCTCCCAAGGCCGATGGGTGGCTTCCTCTGTTACATAGGAGGATATCACAAAGCTTCGGGCGGCCAGATACCTGACCATCGAGATTCACCATTGGCTTCCTGCTCAAGGACAAGTTATTCCGACCCCCAGCTCTGGCGAGAAGGTGGTATTCGTCTCCCACTTCCTCCGGGGGTTAGGGTTTGCTCTTCACCCCTTTGTCCGAGGGCTAATGTTTTATTACGGACTAGATTTTCACGATCTTGCCCCAAACTCTATCTCCATGTCTTGGCGTTTATCATTACATGCGAGGCCTTCCTTCGAATCCCCCCATGCTTCGGCTTATGGCTCAAAAACTTTAGTGTGAAGCCGAAGGTAGTCGACAGGGAACAGGCAGAGTGCGGCGGTGCTACAATCAGCCAACTCGCCAATACTCCCTGGCCAAAAGGTTCTTTTTTCGAAGCTTCCCATTACTGGCAGCGGGAGTGGTTTTATATTACAGAGCCCCGCAGTGCTAAATGGTTAGTTGCCCCCACCTTCCGTCCCAGCCCACCATTATGGCTCGCGTCATGGGTCAACAAGGGGCTAGACTGGGGATTGGTGGATGAAGTGCGGACCTTACAAAGCTGCATCCGGACCCTCCTCGAGAGAGATATCGATCTCGTCAGTGTGATCCAAGTGATGCTAGTTCGCCAAATCCTGCCCTGCCAGCGCAGGCCTCGCTGCATGTGGGAGTTTAATCCAGAAGGATCACAAACCCTCCAACACTTCTTCGGTGCCACACACGAAGGGATGTGGAAGTTATTTTTCGGGAAGCGGAAACATTCGCCGGATACAGCTGAGGACGTTGGCCTTAACTGTAATCGTCCGAATGCCCCGGTAAGCATTTGACTTTCGAATACTTTGTGGTCATGCATACAGTAATATGATACTAAGCAAGCTATCTTTTTCCAGGGCTGGGTAAAGAAGGCGGAACTGATTATGTGATCGGCCCCTCTGCCCGAGGGTCCAGCGAATCCTGTCCTAACAAGGATGCTGGCCCCAGCACCATACCAGATGCCGAAGAAGGAGGACAAGCCGGAGGGCAAGAGGACCAAGGATGTCCTCTATTCCCAGGGAACCTCGGACTTTGTGTCCGGAGGAATAAAAATCCCCTCATCCGAAAAAGTGAAGGGGGGCCACTATCTCCTTCCCTCCCAGGAAGAAGAGGGTCGCCTCCGAAGATTGGGAGAAGCAGGCTCCTAAGCGAGGCATGTCGAAGCGCAGTCTCATGACGAGGACAAGCCTCCAGCCCAATCGTAAGTGAACAAGGCTGTTTTAAACCTATCCGTTCTTTTCTTATGATGCCTAGAATATATATTTTTTGTAGCTCAAAGCGCAGTCCCCTTCAACAATCCTCCTCCTCGGGGGACCTTCTCCCGGAGATGATGGAAAGTGAGACGCCCCCACCGGATTCTCCGTCCAATAGGGCAGATGACCTTGAGGTGTCGTCGCAGAGGGTCTCCCCCGACCAACAAGTGGTGCAAGGGATGATGAAGACGCTACACGAAGGCGATACTTCGGCGGTCCAGAGTCCGGGGAACAATAATGAAGACCCCGAACAATTCGGAATGCGGCCGAATACAAATAAATGGTTCCCTTCAAAGGGTGACTGTACTCCTGCTACCTTCGGAGACCCAGAGGCGCCGGATATCTTGACGAACATGCTGCGGCAGGCATCCGTTTCAGAGGAACATCGTACCTTGATGGGTACAGTGGTTAAAAAGGTCCTATCTACAAAGAGCGGATTGAATGAGGCCTTTGCGAGTCTGCTGAGAGGCTTAGAGGTTTGTACGGTAATATGTGGAATTGCGTTTTATTCAGAAAATACACCTGTGTATAGACAGTAGCCCCTGAGACTCTGGTTGGCTTCCCATAGGAAGCGAACGGAGGATCAAAAGAAATATCCCAGGACTAATCTGATTAACTTTGAACACAGGCTGCTTCCCCCTGGCTACTGCCCAGACTGCGGATATTGATGAGCTGCAACGGAAGCTTGATGTAGCCGGGGATGACATTGCATTAATCAATATGTGTCTTGACGAGTCGCAAGGTATGTATTCATAGCAGTCCCTGCACATACATTTTTGTGATATAAGCATGACACTGAAAGTTGTGCCTGGCTGCAGATGGTGCTGCCGCCGTTGAAATTCTTCGTGCGGAGCTAGCCTGGGCCAAGGAGTAGGCCCGGTGTAGTAATGCGGCTGCCGAGAAGGCATCGGCTGAGTTAAAGGCCGAACGAGCTGCTCGGCGTCAAGATGAGGGGAAGATATCCACGATGGCGCTTGAGCTAAAAAGTGCTGCTAGCTGGTGTGAACTCCTTGAGAAGGAGAATGAAGCCAAAACGGCTGAAATTGACAAGGCCCTACGAGATGCGAGAGAAGCGTGGTCTGAATCCAGAGCAGCCCGTGAGGAGATCTGGCAAGCTGGGGAGATTGCAGCTGGTAAGCCATTTTTGCTACAGGCTAAGTTCGGCGGTCCGAACTATACTCAGCTTAACCAATTGTGGAGTTCTTCGGACGAGTTTTTAGACTTGCCGAAGAGTTCTTCCGATGCGGCGCAGTATTATCAGGCGCGAGACGGGTACGCAATGGAGAAGCTTTTCTGGTCACAATTCGACGCCTCGAAGCGCCCCCTGTTGCTGAATGAGCGGATGTCCCAGCGGGCCGAGCTTCATAGGATATCCGGTGCTGCCATGAAGAACGTCATAATCCGGTTATGGCCAACTGAGCATGTTCCAAGTTACTTCAGCTTGGTGCAGTGGCTTGTTGACGCAGTGCCGCGTATCGACGCTGTGAAGCGGTCGGTGTGCATCGAGGGTGCACGGATGGCTTTTGCCCGAGTCAAGATGTTCTGGGGGAATATGAAGGCCATCGGCGTTGCGGTGAAGAGTCCACCCAAGGTAAAGGACCGCCACGACCCAGAGCATTATTTTGAGGACGTCCTTGTAGCCGCCCGCTTGATAGAGGGTCAATGCTCGAAGGACATAATGTTCGAGTAAAGTGTATGAGAATTGTACGAGATAATTTTATAGTAAATCTATTTGTATATTTTGCTCGAAAGCTTGTGTTCCTCCTGTGCGGCCGTTTTAATATAATCTGAAAGTTTTCCAATCGTCAGCTTCAGCCCCCTTGTACGAAGTACAGGGGTGTTCGAAAAAACATCTGATCACTCTTGACCCAATGTCTTGGTCTATGAAGGAGGTGTCAATGCGGCGAACCAGGCAACCAGACTATAGGGCGTTAACACTTTCACTTAGCCATAGGAGTTTTATGGTGGGTCTACGACATAGCCCCTAGTATGTATGCATCTTACTCATACGATGCGTTTACATAATTGACCGGAAAAGAGGTCCTTCGTGTGACACAGAGGAATCGCTAGAGATTCCGGTAAGTCATCGAGTGGTTGACCAGCTCTCGCTGCATCATGACAGTCATTTTTCGGCTTTCTCTACCGGGGTGCCTCACCAGGCGAACCGGTAGCACAATCGCAGTAGTTCTCCCTTTACTACCCTAGCCGATAGAGCGGAACGTAGGATAGCAAGCACAGGAGCCGGGCAACCCAACTATTGACCCAAGACATGATTCGGAGCTGATACATATAAGGCCAAACTCGCGATGCCGAAGTATGCTGTAAAAGCTATTCGGACTATTGGCAACTCATTTGTTCCCATACCGAGCCCCTGGCAAGTTAAGTCGGGGTATATCTATGAAACAACCATAGGAGGCGTATTCATTTTGCGAAAAGACATGAGTGATTAATTCAGATAATTTGAACTGGGACCTGAGTGATGTGCTAATGGTTACTTGATATACATAAAGGCCATGACCCCAGAAATTTGATATGCCCTGGGTTGAAGGCAGAGGAAAAAGGCATGTTACAGGCTCGAAAAGAGAGTGCGGTCTACAAAAAGTTATTTTGGACCTCCTGTCGCACGTCTGCGTCGCCTATCCTCAGCGAGGGGAATCCTTGAAGGGAGTAGCCCCGTAGGTGAGTGTGCGGATCCGAACTCCTATGGGGTCGGTCATAGGTGTTTCCCCTTTGCGCCACCTGCTTTTAAGAGATAATGAAACAAAAGAAAATAGGAAAGTGGTTGAAGAATGTTACCGGAGTGCCTGCAGACTTGTCTGTATTGTGCTTCCGTCAATGCCCATGGTATCTTGAGTGCGTAATTATGTATGTGCGGTATAGTTTTAACGGGTATATGAGATGGGCCGCGGAAGCCAAACTGCTATTTCTGTTCTGGATTTGATCGATCTTCAGGGGGAAATTGCTTCCGCCCTCCGGCATTTAGCTGGTGAGCCGCTCCGTTGTCCCTATTGCCTGGTGGCCCATTTCCGTTGTGTCCGGCATTGAGTCTGTCGGCCTGCTTGAGGACCCAATAGCTTCTGTTGGTGTGATTAGCTGGTTTATTGGGGTGGCCATGAATCTGGCAGGGCCGGTCCAATATCTTGTCTAGTTTGGATGGTCCGTCTCTGTTTTCCTTGAATGGCTTTTTCCGTTGACCGGGCTTGGGATTGCTAAATCCGGCGTTGACCGCTATGTCGCGTGATCTTTCATTATCATTGCGACTGTTGTGTATGCTTCGTCCTGGCTTGCCATTGCCGTCTCGGATTTCGAAAGTGCCCGAGTCGCTGGCTTTGTTGCTTCTACGAGAGAGCCAGCTGTCTTCTCCCGCGCAAAAGCGGGTCATTAGAGCGGTAACGGCTGTCATGGATCTAGATCCTTCTTGACCGAGGTGGCGTGCAAGCCATTCATCCCGGACGCTATGTTTAAAGGCCGCAAGGGCCTCCATGTCTGGACAGTCGACAATTTGGTTCTTTTTAACTAGGAACCTGGTCCAGAGCTTCCTGGCTGACTCTCCGGGCTGTTGGACAATGTTACTTAAGTCATCGGCGTCCGGTGGCCGGACATATATTCCTTGGAAGTTGTTGCAAAAGGCATCCTCCAAATCCTCCCAGCTGCCGACAGAATTTTCGGCAGACTGTTTAACCAGTACCGAGCTGGTCCTTTGAGTTTTAGTGGTAGGTATTTGAAGGCATGAAGGTCGTCTCTGCGGGCCATGTGGATATGGAGGAGGAAGTCCTCGATCCATACCGCGGGATCTGTTGTTCCATCGTATGATTCGATATTCATAGGTTTGAAACCGTCTGGGAATTCATGCTCCATTACTTCATTTATGAAGCAAAGAGGGTGTGTGGCGCCTCTATGTTGGGCCACACTATGGTGAATCTTCGACAAAGTCCATTTGCGGCTTTCAGCCTGGGTGTGGATAGGTTTGTCACGTCCGAATAGGTGGCCGTCGTCATGTGTCGAGGTATATCCTTGCGATCTGTAGATCGCTCTTGAGTGTCCTACTTTTCTACTCAAGTCTTGTTGACGGTCATATGTATAACCCTGCGTTGTTTTGTTCTTGCTTTTAGTGCGAGGTGGGGCGGTCTGGTGTTCGGCTTGAGTTGCTGCTTTACTTAGGCCTAGTTGTGGTCGACCTGTCGCATTGTGCGATGATGGTATGGGCTCCAGCGCCTTATCGTCGCCCTGGGGTAGCGATCTATGCTTCGGGTAGCTTTTGGCTGGTCCACTAAGGTCGTATTCTTCAGCGGCTAGGACTTCGGTCCATCTATCATTGAGCAGATCTTGGTCAGCTTGAAGCTGCTGCTGCTTCTTTTTCAGGCTCCTTGCAGTGGCTATTAGTTGGCACTTAAAGCGCTCCTGCTCACGAGGTTCCTCAGGCACGATGAAATCCTCAGTGCCGAGGCCCACCTCATCCTCAGAGAGCGGAAGGTAATTGTCATCCTCCGAATCTTCGTGTGTGGCATGTTTAGCAGGGCTAACTTGCCCATCTTCCTGTTCATCTTGTTCATTAGTTGTATCAACGGGGTCTTCGTTGTCATCGGCATCATTGTCCATGCCGTCGATATTCTCGGAGTCATAATCAAGTTCGTCGGTCAAATCCTCAATCGTGTATATAAAGTGGGTGGCAGGTGGGAAGTAAATTTCTCCATCGTCAGCCCCTAGTTCGAGCCGGATATAGTTCGGCTGAGAGTCCTCCGCCAAGGATAGGTTTTTTAATGAGTTTAGCACATCGCCCAAAGGCGAGTGCTTGAAGATGTCTGCGGCGCCAAATTTGAAGATCGATAAATGATCAAGCTTAGCATCTGCGGGCTTGCGCGGTTCGGAACCTACGGCCGGAGACGAGTCCGTCGTTCCGGTGGCATAGGCATCGTGTGAGACCAGGTCCATGTGCGGCTCCAACGCCGTGGAATCTACGGCCTCCGAGGTGGGGTTAATCCTCCCATCTTTGGATGGCGCGGCCTGCTCCGGATCTAGGGCCAGAGCAGTTACAGGAGTGATCTCCTGGATGCGGCCCGATGACAGATTTAGGTCATGATCATCTGGGTGATCGGGAGCGGCTATCGCGGTATCGAATCCGGTGAAGGTCAAGTCTCCACGGATGTCCGCGACGTAGTTCAAGGTCCCGAATCTGACCTGATGGCCAGGGCGTAGCTTTCGATCTGCTCCAGATGGCCAAATGAGTTGGCCCGCAGTGCGAAGCCGCCGAACACGAAGATTTGTCCGGGGAGGAAAGTTTCTCCGTAGACAGCGTCATTATTGATGGTTGAAGGGGCCATCGAACCTTTCAGTGATAGCATAGAGGAACTCTCAATGAAAGCACCAATGTCGGTGTCAAAACCGGTGGATCTCGGGTAGGGGGTCCCGAACTATGCGTCTAAGGTTGATGGTAACAGGAGAAAGGGGACATGATGTTTACCCAGGTTCGGGCCCTCTCTATGGAGGTAATACCCTACTTACTGCTTGATTGATCTTGATGAGTATGAGTATTACAAGAGTTGATCTACCACGAGATCGTAATGGCTAAACCCTAGAAGTCTAGCCTGTATGACTACGGTATTGAGTATATCCTTTCCGGACTACACCCTCTGGTTTATATAGACACCGGGGGGATCTAGGGTTGCATAGAGTCGGTTACATAAGACGGAATCTTCATAATTGTTCGCCAAGCTTGCCTTCCAGGCCAAGGAGAGTCTTATCCGGACATGGGTATAGTCTTCGGTCTTCATATCTTCACAGCCCATCAGTCCGGCCCATAGATAACAGGCCGGACGCCCGAGGACCCCTTAGTCCAGGACTCCCTCAGTCCGCGCCATAGACCTCCGTTCCCAAGCTCGCTTTGCGGCAGGCCAATCCCTGAGTTCTCTAGAGCAAAGCTACGAGGAGGAGGAAGCCGATCCAATGTTCATGGCGGAGGGCGTGGCACAGAAGGCCCCCGATGGGTATGAGACAATGGACGTCAACTTCGTGCCGGCGTCCAAGTCCCCCATGGTGGAGGCGGACCAGCGGTTCAACCTGGCAATACTAAAGGAGGACCGAGAGGCAGAGGCTCAACTCAATGCGGAGCGCGCGCATGCCACTGCCCTCAAGGCTGTCCTGTAGGCGGAACCGGATGTCGTGGATGTGAACCGGGCAACGGAGGCTCAACTTGAGGCGGAGCGCGCGGATGCCGCTGCCATCGAGGCCCTCTTGCAGGCGAAACCGGACGTCCTGGACTTGAACCAGGCAGTACAGGCTCAACTCGACGCGGAGCGCGCGGATGCCACTCTCATCGAGGCCCTCCTACAGGCGAAACCGGACGTCCTGGACTTGAACCGGGCGGCGGAGGCTCGACTCGACGCGGAGCGCACGGATGCCGCTGCCATTAAGGCCCTCCTGCAGGCGGAACCGGACGTCCTCGACTTGAACCGGGCGGTGCTCTCGTTCGTGTAGAGCGCCCGCACGCTCCTCGTGAATGCGTAGCTGGAGGCCGAGGACAACCACGGTGCAGAGACACACGCCGGCAGCTACGGCTGGTTCGCGCCGGTAGCCAAAGACGACGAGGCCGCCTTGTTCCGCCAGCAGTGATAGTTTTTTATTTATGTTGTTGTTTTTATGGATCTTTTGGTATGTAAAAACATATATTGTTATGCAAGTCGCCTGACTTGGGTCAGTCTACCATTTGAGGCAGTTGGATGAATATCCTACGTCTCCTAACCCTTCTTCCTCACCTCTTCTTCTTCCCCAAAAGACCACCGCACAGGCCGTACGGATACTCCCCAACATGCGGTTGGATAAGCATACTCTATGAACGAAAATTATGTGTCAGCGGTAGGATGGCTGAGTTTGGTTTGTTCACATGCGACAGCACGTGTCAGTGAGGGTGCGTTCCCTTGGTTGGGTTTGCGGCATGCAGGAGCGACTGTGTGAGGGTGCGGTGCGACTGGGGCGTGCAGGAGCGACCGTGTGAGGGTGCGGTGCTACTGCAACATCCGTGCGCAAGTGTACCTCCTTTTCATTTTGAAAACTTTAGGCAAGCTTGGCAAAAATGTGTGGCGAAGTATGGCAATGCAAGGCTAGACCCAAACAGGATAAGTATGTACTAGGAGTACTAGTGTTAAAAAAGAAAGGCGGGGTTTTCCTTCACGGGATTAATTGATACAAATCCTCGTTTCACGTGTCAATTAATCCGTATTTTTTCTACAAAGCCCAAAGAGCTAACCATCTCACTCCTCGTCGCTTGATTAATGCAGCGCCATGCAAACCAACCTTCTCACTTCCGCATGCATGCAGGGGATATTAATGTCCTTGGTTGCTAGTATACTCCCTCCGTTCTTTTTTAGTTTGCGTATAACTCGGCGCACGCATACCAAGCAGACCACCCCATGCATTATTTTGGACAATTTTACCCCTACATGCAAGGACCTAGAGAAATGTATGGCTCTTAATACACATGGATTCGTTGGCTCCTTTTCCTTGATTCCTGCTTGAGTCTTCTCGGATTCTCTGCAAGCGCGCTTCCCCCGCCTCTTATATGCATGTTGCATGCATGCGTTTGGTCTGTCATCACTCCCGGGCTGCATGCACATCTATAAAGCAAGGGTAAAAAACATCAATTTTGCCTCGATTAGTGTTAGTGGCCTTTTGCAAATTGTAATTTTGATATACTGGCCTTGTGTACAAAAAATGGAGGGAACGCCAAATACACACTTCTCTGGGTTTAGCTTCTAGCCGCATTAGCGCGCTCGGCAGACTTGGAGATGAATCTGCTAAGCGCGGCAACACACCCTGTTAGACGCCTCACATCCTTAACTGTCCTGGGTGCCTGTATCTACTCAATAGGCTTGATCTTGTCGGGGTTGGCTTCGATCCCTCGATGGGATACGAAGAACCTAAGTAGCTTGCCGGAGGGAACGCCAAATACACACTTCTCCGGGTTTAGCTTTAAGTTGATCTTACGCAGATTGGCAAATGTCTCCTCTAAATCCTGGATGAGGGTTGATCTGTCCTTGGTTTTAACCATGATGTCATCCATATAAGCCTCAATGTTTCTGTGCAACTGCGGTTCAAAACCAATCTGGACTGCTCTTGCAAAAGTGGACCCGACACTCTTTAACCCAAAAGGCATGCACACAAAGCAGTACGTACCACATGGGGTGATGAACGAGGTCTTCTCTTCGTCTTCCTTGGACATGAAGATCTAATGATACCCAGAGTATGCATCCAAAAAGGAGAGAAAATCACAACCTGAAGTGGATTCCATGATCTGGTCAATGCGCGGCAAGGGAAATGGGTCCTTTGGGCAAGCCTTGTTAAGATCTGTGAAATCTATGCAAAGCCTCCATTTCCCGTTAGCCTTGCGCACTACCATTGGGTTTGCTAACCATGTCGGATGCAGCACTCCTCTAACCAAACCAGCTGCCTCAAGCTTCTTGATGTCTTCGACAATGAATTGCTGCCTCTCCATGGCCTGCTTTTGAACCTTCTGCTTGACGGGTGGGGCATGCGGGCAGACCACAAGGTGGTGCTCAATTACCTCCCTGGGAACACCAGGGATATCAGATAGTTGTCAGGCAAACACATTGATATTCGCCCGTAGGAAGGCAACAAGCGCGCTTTCCTATTTGTCATCGACGGTGGCGCTGATGGTCAAGGTACCATCAACGCCAGCCAGCCCTGCCGGGACCTTCTTCACATGTGGTGCAACAACCTTGGATTTCTTGCTGTTGGAACTCTCCGGCAAGTCATCGACAGGCGTAGCGCACTCCGAAGAGGTATGCTTCCCGAATACCTTGCTGGTGCCCCTACTATCCTTCTTCTTTCCTTTGCTTTTCTTGATGGGGACTGTTGCTACCGTGGCCTCTGTCGCGACTGCATCCCGGTACATCTTATCCACGCAAATGATTGCGTCCTTCTTGTCTGGCGAGATAGAAATGACTCCTACCGGCCCTGGCATCTTCAAGGTGTGGTAGGCATAGTGGGATCCCGCCATGAATTTTGCCAGAGCTGGGCATCCAAGAGTCCCATTGTACGACAGGGGGAGGTCGACCACATCAAACACAACCTTCTCAGTCCGATAGTTCAGTTCTCCCCCAAATGTCACTGGCAACATGGTCCTTCCCTTAGGATGACTCCTGCCGAGATTAACTCCTTGAAACGTGCACGTGATCTTCAACTCCTCCTCTCCTATCTAAAGCTTGCTAATAAAATTTGGGGAAATCAGATTCAACCCAGCCCTACCGTCAACCAACATCTTTGTGACTCTGAGGTTGCGAATTGTTGGAGAGACCAGCAATGGCAAACATCCTACCGTGGTGGTACGGCATGCGTGACCATTTGAGCGGCTTCTGAGCTTCTGTCGCTGGCTCCACGGCATTGACCTCACGCGCCCACCGTTTAAGTTGGCGGTGAGAGGAGTGCAAAGATGCACCGCCGTCAATGCATAGGGAGTCAGTGGCCTTCTGGAACTCCTGATCGCTAGTTTCCTCTTCATCCCCTCCATCACTCTCATCATTGCAAACTTCCTTCTCTCGGCCCCTGGCGGGTTTTCCTTGGTTCCGAAAAGCCTTGCCCGGACGATTTGTTTCACCGCCTCGGCCCTTACTGCCAGCACCATTCTTACCTTTTTCCTTGTCTCGCTTCTCATATTTAGCTCTCTGCCTCTTGACGAGCTGCTCAACTTGATGGCACTCTTGGAGATCATGGCCCTTGGTCTGATGGATCTTGAAGTAGGGCTCATCACCTTTTCCAGCCTTCTCGGTAGCCACAGCCTCTCGGCAGTCAGCGCATGCGGCAGCTTCCTTGCCGGGGGCTTCAACTTTAGCCTTCTTGTCGGTACTAGGCGTGCCCGATCCTTCGATGGTCATCACTGCCTTGTCCTTGCGCCTCTTGTTGCGCTTCTTGCTCTTCTTCTGACTGGTGGATTCATCGGCATCCTCTGAGTCGATGTTGATGCAATCTTATTCTCCAGGGAGTTTCCTTTCCTCCTCCATCTGAGAACACTTATCCACCAAAGTGTAAAGCTCCTTCAAAGTTTTGGTCAACCGCACATTCATCTTGGAACGAATCATGTGGTTGCGCACGTTGGACTGGAAGGCAGCTATCACTGCTGCTGGATGGATATTCGGGATATTTCTGTGGACTCTGTTGAATCTCTGCAAATACTTGCGGAGGGTCTCTGCTTCTTTCCATTGGAGAAGCTTCAAGTCGCTGGGTCATCCTGGTTCTTGATGGCCACCTGTGAAGGCACCAATGAACTCATGGCACAGGTCAGCCCATGACGAAATGGAGTTCTCCGGCAGATGCATCAGCCAAGACCTCACATTGGACTTAAGTGCCAAAGGGAAGTAGTTGGCGCACACCTTCACATCTCTTCCCCCGGTAGCCTGAACAGCTATGGTGTAGATGCTCAAGAAGTTTGTCGGGTTCAACCTTCCATCATACTTCTCTGGTATCTCTGGCTTGAACGTACTAGCGGATGGCCAACAGACTTGCCGCAGCTCGCGAGTGAAGGCAGGGCACCCAACCTCGAAAGGCAGGCACCCGCTGTCCTCAAGCGCAGGCTCGTCGACGTTGGGACCATCGCACCCATTGGGTCGGCGGCGGTCGTCGCGGTGCTCCTCGATGATGACGCGCGTGTCTCCCCTCTGCCTGTCCTCCGGGGCTCACCGTTGGCCTGGACGTGCTTGAGGGTCGGAAGAGGCCATCAAGACGTCGTCGGGTTCTTGATTCATTCGCGCCCGCGCTGGTTGTCGTGGTGGGGACTGCACCATGGGGGTGGCCCCTTTCGTGCGACCAGCAGCGCAGCTGTTGTCGTTGCTTGGGGAGGCCGCAATGGACCAGCCCGCTGTGAGCCCCCAGCCTCGGCGAAGCCAATCAGACTATGAATGCTGGCTCTCCATTCATCCATCTGATCGGCTGCCGGGGGAAACCTCAACAGCAGCTGGGCACGTGCCATGGCCTCTGTACTGGTGCTCGGCATCGGTGATGACGATGTAGACCGATCGTTGCCCGTCTCCTGACGGTGCCGGCGGCGACGGTGTCGTGCCATCGCTGTTGCGAGCCAGCCACTTGGATGGCACGGTGACGCAGTGAAGGCGCTTGAGGGTCAGCAGCTTCGTTGGTCACAGTGGCTGGGTCTACCCGTCCTGGGGGTGGCGCACGCCCTACGGTCGCGCCTGTGGCGGGGGCCGCCGGTGTGCGGCGATTCGCCCCAGTCCGGGTGTCACCACTGTGGTTGTGCCCTTTAGCGAGGGGAAGAGGTACAGATAGAATAAACCCTTCGCTTGTACCTCGTGGAGCATGGCCGCCTGGATGATGCTGATGACGCTCTCCCCCGGTGCCTCCGACTCCCGTTTCAGCCGCGAGGGAGGTGGTGACTATGCCGCATGCGTCGACCGTGTCTCCCGCAGCGCCCACATCCTCATGGGCCTCCGCGTCCCCCACGACGTCGGTGGCCACAGGCGGCAGAGCCTTTGAAGTGGACGGGTGAGCTATAGCACCGGGCTTCTTCTTGGGCGCCATAGTCGATGAAGTCGCGAGATGATGAAGATGGTGATGAAGATGACGTGCTGCTCACGCTTTCAGGTTCGCGCGAGTGATCCCCCTACCTGGCGCGCCAAAGATGTCGCGGGAAACCACGGCCACCTATGGGACCAAGAGTCCCTTGCTGGTTCGGGGGGGGGGGGTGGCACGTTGCACAAAGAGCAGAGGAGCATGGGACAGCACGGCAGAAATCACACAAGAGATTTTTACCCAGGTTCGTGCCGCCGTGAGGCATAAAACCCTACTCCTGCTTTGGTGGATTGATGGTGGAAAAATGGTGATGAGTGTAACACGCTTGCCCGGCAGGGTTGCCTCAAGGCAGAATGGCTACGCACATATGAATATGTGAGGGGGTGGATTCGCCAACCCTTTCTACGGTTGCCTTGGGCCTCCTTTTATAGATAAAGGGGTCACCACAGTGGCAAATCAGTCATTATGCACTAATTAGATAGCAAACAATGCTATCATACCTAACTCTGCAGGCTGACAAAGCGCATTAAATGTGCCGCCCAACGTCACATTGTAGCTTGCCCGGCAAGCCTTGCCGGGCTGTTTTGCCAGCTTCGCGCCTGCTCGCTCGACACGTCGCAGGACGAGTGTCATTTGGTGGCATTTTCTATAGGAAGTGGCTTCCATGTGGCAAATAGCAGTCACTTAGTCACTTTGGAGCTTGACACCGCACTGATTGACGATGTGCGTCGTGGTGAGGTGGTGGTGTGAGGTGGTTCTGCCCTCGCGAGTCCTGGCAGGCTTGCCGGGACGACTTAGAGGCTAGCTTCCGGGGGCGACCCCGTCCTTGCCAGGCTCGCCTGCCCTGCACGGGAGGTTTCTTCCTTAGCGGTATCTTGCTCTTCGGGTTAGTCTTGGTCTCCATGAGCTGTGCGCTGGTCCTTCGAAGAGCTGACTCCTTGTGCTCCATTCTGACATTGGTGTTGTAATCTTGTTCTTGTGCATGTGCACAGTCTGGGCAACAAACCCAGGGTTTGTTGCACCGACACTCTCAAAAAAATTTATCTCTTAATTTTCGCTTTGAGCTCTGGCACCTCTACAAATCCCTACTTCCCTCTGTGAAGGGCCTTTCTATTTACTTTATGCAATTCTTATTTGAGTCTATGTCTTCTCTTATAAAGCACCAACTAAGGGGCACTATGATCGTACTTGAGCATTGGATCTAGCTAATATTCGAGTGTGTTTCATGAATGGATCAATGATTGAGCATAATGGGCTAGGGATAGCTTGCCCTAGTGTTGATATTTTGAAAGACATGGTTGCTTGTTAATATGCTTGAGTATTGAAATCTTCATGTCAAAACTAGACTATTGCTTTGAACAATATAAAATTCCATATGTCCATGCTACAAAAGAAAAGTATCTGATGAACATGATAGGCAGCATTCCACATCAAAAAATTTATTTTTATCATTAACCTACTCGAGGACGAGCAGGAATTAAGTTTGCGGATGTTGATACATCTCCAACGTATATATAATTTTTTTATTGTTCCATGCTATTATATTATCATTCTTGGATGTTTTACAATCATCTTATAGCAACTTTATATGATTTTTTGGGACTAACCTATTGACATAGTGCCTAGTGCCAGTTGCTATTTTTTGCTTGTTTTTTACTTCACAGAAAATCAATACCAAACGGAGTCCAAACGCAGCGAAACTTTTTGGAGATTTTTTTGGACCAAAAGACATCCAGTGGGCCAAAGAAGTACCAGAGGGGTGCCCTGAGGGGGGCACAACCCACCTGGGCGCGCTCGGGGGCCCAGGCGCGCCCTGGTGGGTTGTGCCCACCTCGGTGGCCTCCTGCACTGCCTCTTTGCCCTATAAATTCCCAAATATTCCAAAACCCTCGAAGATAACCCTAGATCATAAGTTCCGCCGCCGCAAGCCTTTGTAGCCATGAAAAACCAATCTAGACCCTGTTCCAATACCCTGCCGGAGGGGGAAATCATCACCGGTGGCCATCTTCATCATCCCGGCGACCACCATGATGAGGAGGGAGTAGTCCACCCTCGGGGCTGAGGGTTTGTACCAGTAGATATGTGTTTAATCTAACTCTCTCTCTCTCTCTCGTGTTCTTGATGGCACGATCTTGATGTATCGCGGGCTTTGTTAATATGGTTGGATCATATGGTGTTTCTCCCTCTCTATCTTGTTGGGATGAATTGATTTTTTCCTTTGAGATTTTGTTTTATCAGATTGAATACTTTTATGGATTTGAGAGCACTTGATATATGTCTTGCATATGAATACCCGTGGTGACAATGGGGTATTATATTGATTCACTTGATATGTGTTTTGGCACTCAACTCGCGGATTCCCGAGGTAGCATTGGGGTAACCTATGCAAAGGGGTTGATGCACGTTCTCATCCTTGTTTCTCAGGTAGAAATCTTGGGGCACTCTTTGAGGTTCTTTGTGTTGGATCGAGTATTATGAATCTAAAATTGTTTGATGCATATCGTATAATTCACTCATGGATACTTGTGGTGACATTGGAGTATCTAGGTGACATTAGAGTTGGTTGATGCGTATCATATAGTGTTATTTTAGTACAAACTCTTGGATAGATTGAATGGAAAGGATAACTTTAAGGTGGCTTCGTACCCTACAAATAGTTTCTTCTTATGTTCTCCGCTAGATAAGAACTTTGGAGTGATTCTTCATCGCATCTTGAGGGATGGTTATATGATTCAATTATATTAGCATTGTTGAGAGATTGCACTAGCGAAAGTAGGGACCCTAGGCCTCATTTTCAAGCACTGCAATACCGTTTGTGCTCACTTTTGTTACTTGCTACCTTGCTGTTTTTTATTGTTCCTATTACAAAAATCAATATCTACTATCATTACTACACTTGTATCACCATCTCTTTGCCGAACTAGTGCACCTATACAAATTACCATTGTATTTGGTGTGTTGGGGACACAAGAGAATCTTTGTTATTTGGTTGCAGGGCTGTTTGAGAGAGAACATCTTCATCCTACGCCTTCCACGGATTGATAAACCTTAGGTCATCCACTTGAGGGAAAATTGCTACTATCCTAAAAAACTCTGCGCTTGGAGGCCCAACACGAGTCTACAAAAATAAAGTTGCGTAGTAGACATCACCGCCTCTCTGACTTGCTCGGTTGAACATATTGTACTGGAACTTCCATTTCAGCGAAAGTACCGCTCGCCCGAGCAGTACTACCGCTTATGCGCGGGCTGGATGTGCATATCGATTGGATTCATTCCCTGACTATATAAGTGAGTCTTCTTCCTCTACTGGACTTATCTCTTCCTCACCCAAGTTCCATTGTTACTCAAAAGCTCATTTTCGCCCGATCTCTGTCCCTAGCCAATCAAACTTGTTGATTCTCTAGGGATTGTTTAAGAAGACCCCGATCTGCACTTTCACCAAGAGAAATTTGATTCTCCCCACTAAGCCCTTGCGGATCTTATTACTTTTGGGTG
This sequence comes from Triticum aestivum, assembly GCF_018294505.1. Taxonomy (NCBI): domain Eukaryota; kingdom Viridiplantae; phylum Streptophyta; class Magnoliopsida; order Poales; family Poaceae; genus Triticum; species Triticum aestivum. The sequence goes on along the minus strand of NC_057806.1, from coordinate 388,354,473 downwards.
TTTGAGCATCCTAGACGGTTGAGGTCACCTTGGAGTCACAATCTATTGTGGTGAAGCTTCGTGGTGGTGTTGGGAGCCTCCAATTCGGTTGTGAAGATTGCCCCAACCTTATTTGTAAAGGTTCGGTTGCTGGCTTCAAGGGCACCACTAGTGGAATCATGACATCTTGCATTGTGCGAGGGCGTGAGGAGAATGCGGTGGCCCTAGTGGCTTCTTGGGGAGCATTGTGCCTCCACACCGCTCGAACGGAGACGTACTTTCCCTCAAAGGGAAGGAACTTCGGTAACACATCCTCGTCTTCATCGGCTCCACTTATAGTTACTTCTTACCTTTAATTTGAGCAAACTTTACTTGTGTTGTACCTCTTGTTTGCTTGTGTTGTCATTGTTGCTAGCATCATATAGGTTGCTCACCTAGTTGCATATCTAGACAACTTATTTGTTGCTAAACCTAATTTGTGAAGAAAAGCTAAAAATTAGAAGTTGCCTATTCACACCCTCCCTACCCCCCCCCCCCCCCCCCCTCCCCAAGTCAACCATATTGATCCTTTCACATAGTCATCAACCAAATCGTATACTAGTCAAAAGGTACGTCTCCTCATAACCTTATCAACTAGGGTCCATTAGAACAATCATCATACAATATATATCTCATAAATAAGTCACATACTTATTGATACATACCAATGATGATGTTCAAGGACAATACAAATAATTCATGAATACATAAGGAAACAAACATCATCACATTATTTGCCACTAGGAATATTTCCAACAGACCAGAGCCGACAACTTCCCCACAACAAACACTAACGATAAAGTGCCCAAGGGCCAAAGAAAACCCGATCCCAGCTTATCAGCGACGCTTTCGCCAGATCCGCCACCGTCGATTATCGGCCTCCACAACAAGCAAGCAGTGCGTCTAGCAGCCACATGTCGCGGCTTGGAAGTGGTCGTGGCAAGCAACCACACGACATGGTGTAGAACACGCCAGCGGGAAGACACAACCTAAACTCCCGTTAGCGATGGAAAAGGTCAGGGATCAGGCCAGGCCCAAGCACACACGGGGGCCATTCGTTGGGTGTCAATTCATTGGTTTCTTTTAGCTGTGATGATTCGGCTACTAATTCTGTTTTGACGGCACATTGGCGGCGTCCAACATGACATTTCTGGTGTTCTGTTGGTCTTGCTTGGCGTGTGTTGTCTTTTTTTTTTTTGAAAGGGTGTCTTGTCATGTTTTTCTTTAACCGGCTTGTATGAGGGTTCCCTCAGCACCTGGTATCAGTCCGCCGTTTGGCTGGATTTAAATAAAGCAGGACGAAAGCCTCTTTCGAGAAATAGGAGCATCAAACCAAATCAATGGGCCTCTAAACATTCTTATGAAAACCATAGATAGCATCTCAGATAAAGTAAATGTTGCTACCCCACAATCTACAGCCCCAGTAACACCAACAATACTTAGATAGCTTTAACCTTTCCCATCCTTGAATATAGTACAACAGTCTCCTGACATTAGATTGGCTGTACAGTCATGTAAGCACCAAGTTCCAGGAGCAATTTGTCGCGGTCAACAATGTTTCGGTTTACATCAAAGGATATGTTCTGTAACCTCTCAAAAATTACACATGACTGCTTGTTGGATCTTGTGTATCCGTGCGGGGCTGCAGAACAAGCAGAGGCAGGCATCACGAAAAGGTTCATGAATGAAATTAGGCCAAAGCAGTAGTCCGCTTCTGGGGTAACACAAACACATTTTGCTTGAACGTAAATGACGATCCAAACAATATATATGTTGAAGGAACTTCAGTCATGAAGGAGAAGGGAAGAGAGACATATGAAGAGACAACATGACATGCATAGCTAATTGACACCAAGAGCAAAATGGTGGGTTCATCTCTAGGAGCTTGGGTAATGGATAGCGAGGGATCTTACAACTAGGACGGCTTTTTCTTGTGCACGGTTTTTCCGATTCGTTTGAAAACTTGATCTCCTTTCTTCATTTCCCTGCACAACAAATATGAGATACAGTGCTGGAAATTTCCCAAGGTATTAACAAAGGGTCCTATACATAAAAGTAAATGCCACAAACCTCTGGTGTAAAAATACTATGAGATAGAACACAGGCAAAAGCAGCATTGTCAAGATGCAGAGAGCCAGGTAGAATCTGTTTGTTTGTTTCTGCACAATGGGGTAAAAGTTAACACTAAGTCGGAAGGTTTCCATTTTTCTGCTTATAAAGACAGAAGCGAATTGTTTTGTTCAAATGCAAATGGATTTTTTTTTCATCGACAAAAAACATGTTCAATGTGTAATGTTATGCTATAGTTTAAGAATCTCAAATTGCAGTGAAAGCAATGTAGATTAAAGACATTCAAAAAATTATACAACATAATAACCTGAAGGTTTATGGCATACGAAAATGAACAATTTTATCTTATGAAAGAAATCTTAAAGCTTAATAACACAACAACAAGCTCTGCATAAAACAACTTTATAAAACGTTATCAGATGATGAAGCTTAATAGAGCTCAAAATTAAGACTCGAAACAAAAAAAAATAGGTTAAAAATAGCTCACCCTGCCACCTTTGGGGAAAGGTTTGGAGCCCCCATTGCAAGTATGAGCATCACAGAATTGGCGCAAGAAAAATTCTGCAAAACAGCTGTATCAGCAAGAAGCCCACCTGGGAGAACTATGAATACAGGATCATTGCATTAAACCAGCACTCACCATGAAGTCGGCTGGCAGAATGCCCTTGATTAATAGGAAAGCAACTGTCCGCAAGGTTCTGTTAGCAGAAGTAAAAGGGAGTTCAATATTGCCATTGTAAATACAGCTGTAAATGCTATCTATATAGGCATATATTGCATCTATTATTTTTCAACCAAATACCAACAAAATTAACAAAGCCAAGGAAATATGTGGCAATCTTTTATAGTTCTCATAATATGTCATGATCATCTTCTAGTGTTTACGTTCAGGCAGGTACTACAACCAAATTTTACTAGCTTTTCCATTGGTAAAAAGATGCAACGAGCCTACAAGAGTAGCACAAAACTGACCAAACAAAGATATTTAGGGCAGTTCAAACAAAATAATAAGAACCTCACAAAGATGACGGTTCCTTGCAGCTGCAGCAGCATTGCATTTACTTTTTGGTTTCTTGAACTCCATTGTCAGATCACAGTGAAGTGCTCCACAAAGATCTGCCAAGCATCTTCCTTGAGTCTAAGGAAACAATTCAAGATTTAGCATTTCATGACTCTAAACAATACTCCCTCCGATCCAAAAAAAGTGTCGCAGCTTTGAACTAAGGTTGGTAATTCACCAACATATATCAAACAAGTTAACTTGTTAATATGAGAACATCAAGTGCATGGCCAAGAAATGTCATAGAATTCATCTTATTTGGCATTGCATCTGTTTTTTCGATGAACGAAAACAACAGACGTAAAAAGGGGAACATTATACTTGTGCTGAAAACTGCACAGGCTATATAAAATTGTTACTAAGTAAACATATATGTACCAGATTTACTTGTTTAAGGAATTGATAAATGGGCGCAATGATAATAGAAAGTGAGAACGTACATTATCCAACAAATTATTGTGCCGGTTTGCAAAATGCTGATCGATAAATTTTTCTGCTCGAAATGATTTCTTGCAGAAGCCACAACGCCACTCATTAACATCAAAATGGATCTTATGTTGCTCTTGTTCCCGAAACATGTCGTTTTCAGGACGAAGCCTGCATTTGCTTGGGAGTTCATATTTCTCCTTCTCCACAAAGGGCATCAAGTACTGCATAAAGAGAGTGTTTAACCTGCAATGTCATTATGAATGCACCAATGCAGTGAGCAATCACATTGCATGTCCTACCTCATCAACAGCTTTCCAAGCTGCACGGCTCCTTTCCCTTGAACAATGCACCTCATGTGTGTGTGGCTTTGTTTGATGAAGAATTCTGGCATCAAGTGAAAGCACACAACTCTTCAGTATTGTGTCCCAAGATTCTACATAGAACATTTTAACATCCCACAAGTCGACAAGTCTGTCTATAGTGTTCCTGTGTTAAGATTATGTTATGTGGGAAATTCCTTACCGCTGGCCCACAGGGCCCAGCCAGTAGCAGGAAAAGGATGCAGCAAAGGAGCCATTAGGCCCCTTGCCTTTTGGATCAGAATAAGAGAAGTATCTGGATCATCTAGAGTGGTATAAAGTTAAGTTGGTCAAGTTCGAGTAGTTTCTTGTGTCAAGTTAACAGACCAGTTAGGAGCATATGAGTGTGCTTAGTTTCCATATGTTAGGTATATGTCTTGCATATTACAAGGCTACGAGATCATGTACAAACAAGTTATCAATAGTTTTCCATAAATGATGACATATACCCCTGTTATCTTATGATCTGTGCCAGTTACAGGGCCTCCTCATTGACGTCTGGTCAGCCCTCTGGTGTCTCCTGGCCACGGGTACTCCTCCTTAGAGAAGCTCTAACAGGTTATAGGTAATGACTTACTTAAGAAAGATCCGGGTGAGGACCTTATTTGTATTGCCATGGACACAGAGAAAAACATGAGCAACATATCTTGTGTGGCATGCCCGGAATAAAACGTTGTCGTAATTTCACCTGTAGCAACTGGTTTGCAAGCTTAAGTATAGTACCTGGATCCAGATGCTTCATGCAATTCCTAGATCATAAAAAAAAATCCAAATTAGCCAGACCAGGGAAATCGGATATTCACCTTAACATCAAAGACAACTGGTAAGTCTAACAGTAAACGTGTGTCTTTGGGTAGGCTATGGCATGCTTACATCTTTAATATCTGAATATTCGTAAAGATGATGACATCTCCAGACAAAATTTTCAGCAAGTTCGTATACATAGAACCCTAAGGGTGTAACATTCAGTTGAAACTAGCTTTTGCCTTGCATAAGATTTGGACCACCCCTATTGATTTAACAAATTGTCAATTGCAAGCGTTCCACATGTCACAAAGCAAATTCTTCATGCAAAACAAGTTATACAAGCATGTGTTCATTGCGTTGAGCCTCCGAACCCAAAGAGCAGCAAAGATTCTTGCAAGGACCGACATAACAATCACTCGAACGATACAAAGATGGCTTGGACCTTGCTGAGGAGCGTCCAGAACGAACAACATGCCTCACACTAGTGACATGGTCTGTACTCTGTAGTACGAAATACTAGGGTTCGCAGGCCGCACAGAAATACAGAACAAAGCTCTAGATTTCACCCCAAAATTCCTAACTTGCTAAATCTGAGCGGCTTAAAGATTGATTTTACACGAAATAAGTACCCATTTGCATTGTAACAGCTAGCGAAGCAAGAATTGCGCGTACAAATCCAGAATCCAGCAACAGAGGAGAGGGGGTAACAGTGATAGAGATGTACCTGAGGTGATCCGGCCACGAGAAGGCAAGAGGCCGCGAGGAAAGAGGCGAGAAGGGATGAGTGGGGGCGATTAGCCCAGCTCCTCATCCTCGAAGCTCCTAAAATCGTCGGCCCGGATGGATCTGCCCTCCACTCCGCGCCAGTCAAGCAGACGGGCTGAGGAGGAGCTTCGGCGTGTGGAAGGGTTCCGGCGGCGCGGTCTGAGCATCTCCAACCGAGATTGTCTAATTTGACCCTTAGGCCTCGTACAACGAGAGATGCTTAGGTGAGGTGTTTAAAGAAATAAATTAGATTTTTTTTAAGTACTGATACTTATTTGTACATGGTAGACGCTTAACTAAACGTCTCTTCTATAAAAATAGATACTGGTGCTTTAGAAAAATTCGATTTATTTTTTTAAGCACATCCCTAAGCATCTTCCATTGTACAAGGCCTTAGAGCATCTTCAATTGAATATGCAAAATTGGAGATGTAAAAATTTACTACATCTTTAAAAAATATTTTTTTGCATCTTCAGAAAAAGGCTACCTCCAACAAATAATACAAAACGAAGATGTAAAAATGTAACTCCAATAGGTTATGTAAACTGAAGATGTAAAAAATTAGAAACTTCAAATACGACTTCGTTTCAAACATATAATTCAGACATACGTTCTACTAGTTTATTTCAAACATAACTAAACATAGTTCATAATTAAACAAAATTCTAATTTGAAGGATTACTACTAGTTCAAACTACTACTTCCATCAATCTGCTACTCTAATGACTACTACTAGTTCACACTACTACAATTTGAAGATGAAACTACTCCTCGTCGGAGCTCCTGAACTGCTCCCAGAACTCGTCCTTATCCGAGTCGTCGCACCCCTCATCCTCCTCCTTCGAGTCACCCTAGTCCGACGAGTCAGACTCGACGGGGATCACCGTCGAGGGGCTGGCCTCCTCCTCCTCTTCCTCCTCCTCCTCCTCCTCCTCCTCCTCCTCCTCCTCCTCCTCCTCCTCCTCCTCCTTCTTCTTCTTCTTCTTCTTCTTCTTCTTCTTCTTCTTCTTCTTCTTCTTCTGCTCAACGTCGCGCTTCCACCAGAACTCCTGCTCGGCCTGCACATACTCCGGATGCTCACGTGCGAACCTCGCCATCGTCATCGCCACCTCGTCTCTCTCACTGGGACTAATGACAATGGTTGGCCTCTTCTTCGTCTTGATATCCTCCATGCGAATGCCCCCTCCTTCCCCCCCCCCACGGCATGAGCAACTCCGCATCCGCCTGGGTCTCGATCTCCGGGAAGTTGAGGTCCATCTTCGGCCTCCCGGCACGCCACACCGCCACGTCGTAGGCACGTGCGTCCTCGTGGACGGCGGGGTCGGTGTCGAGCCAAAAGCGGCGGCCGACATCATTGAACTCCACCATGAAGTAGCCGGAGGGCTTCGCCCTCACACCGAAGAACCTTGTCTTGCCCTACCGGGTCTTCCTTGGCGGCATGGCGACGGCGGGGCGGGACGGCCGAACCGCGATGGTCGAATTGGGTCAGCGGCGGCTAAAGGCAGCGACGGTGGTTGTGGGACTGGGCGGTGGTGCTTGGCGGTCGAATCGGGCGGCGATGGCGGTGTGGTGGGCGGCCGGCCGGCCGAATTGGGCGGCGGCATGGCGGGGGCAAATGCGACGGATTCTCAGCGTGTGGGCGGGGCGGCGGTGTGGTGATGGCTAGGCGGAGGCTTGGCGGCCAGGTGATGGCTACGGCGACGGCGGACACAGCGACGGCAGCGGTGGTGGAGGAAAACGCCCGATTCGCGGCGTGCGGCGGAGGCCGGTAGCCGAAACGCATCGAAACCGGCTGCGGGGGTGGTGGAGAGGCTGGATCTGGCGCGGACCGGCAGCGGCCCGGTGCGGTGGGTGGGCGGGCGGCGACGGCAGTGCGGCGCAGTGACAGTAAGAAGGCAAAGTGGGTTGGCGGTTGGCGCACGACCGGCGTTTTTACATCTCCTATAGGTTGGGATGCAATTTTGCATAGTGAGGTATTGTAGTTTACATCTCCGGAAGGCGGAGGTGTAAAAAGAATTGCATCGACACCATCTGTTGGAGAGGTGTTCTTGGTCCAAATTTATTGATTCGACACAAGGGGAGCCAAAGAGTATTTATAAGCCTTAGCAGTTGAGTTGTCAATTCAACCACACGTGAGAAGTTATTTTTCTACAACAAAAATATTATTAGCACAGTAATATGATAGCTTGATAGTAGTGGTAGCAGTAGCAATAGTAATGATAACAGTTTTGTAGTAGTTGGACCAACAATAGTAACTTAGCAAAGACAATATGAGCAAAGCGTAGGCATGAAGTAGCGATGGATATTTGGATGAGATTCATCATATAACAGTCACAACATAGAGCGATACACAATAGCTCCAATTCATCAATTAAATGTAGGCATGTATTTCGGATATAGTCATATGTACTTATAATAAGAACTTCCAGGGCATCTTTTGTCCTACCCTCCCGTGGTAGTGGGGTCCTAATGAAAATCTAAAAGTAATTAAGGCATCCTTTAAATAGAGAACCGGAACAAAGTATTAACAAATAGTGAATACATGAACTCCTCAAATTACAGTCATCCCGGAGAGTATCCCAATTATTGTCACCATGGGGTCTACGGTTCAGAATAATACCAGGTGCATATAACTTGCAGATAGGATCAAGAACTCAAATATATTCACGAAAACATAAAGGGTTCAGATTTGAAATCATGGGACTCGGGCCCTAATGACAAGCATTAAGCATAACAAAGTCATAGCAACATCAATCTCAAAACATAATGGATACTAGGATCAAGCCCTAACAAATTGACTTGCATGACAAATCCCATCCATCTCCATCTATCTCGAGTATGCCAATGATGAAATTACTCACTCCCGGTGGTGAGCATCATGAGGTTGTTGATGACGGTTGATACTTCTCCAACGTATCTATAATTTATGAAGTATTCATGCCATATTTACAATAATTTTATATGGTTTTGGTATGATGTGCATGGAACTAACCCGGACTGACGCTGTTTTCAGCAGAACTACCGTGGTGGTGTTTGTTGTGCAGAAATGGAAGTTCTCCACATGAGCTGAAACTTTTTGACGATTTTTTTGAAACAAAAGAGGCACTGGAAGCTTCGTGGGAGGGCCAGAAGAGCCACGAGGTGGGCCTAACCCACCAGGGCGTGCCTGGAACCCAACCAGTGTGCATGTGTATCGTGCTCACCTCGAGGCCCATCTTCGCGTGAAACCGACGCCAAAAAATCCTATAAATAGAGAAACCATCAGAAATAACCATAGATCAGAAGTTCTGCCGTCGCAAGCCTCAGTAGCCACAAAAAACAATCTAGACCTTGTTCTGGCACCCTACCGGAGGGGGAAATCATCACCGGTGGCTATCTTCATCATACCGGCGGCCACCATGATGAGGAGGGAGTAGTCCACCCTCGGGGCTGACAGTTTGTACCAGTAGCTATGTGTTTAATCTCTCTCTCTCTCATGTTCTTGGGATGTCACGATCTTGATGTATCGCGGGCTTTGTTAATATAGTTGGATCATATGGTGTTTTCTCCTCTCTATCTTGTTGTGAATTGAGTTTTTCCTTTGAGATTTCGTTGTTATCGGATTAAATACTTTTATGGATTTGAGAGCACTTGATGTATCTGTTGCTATGGATACCCGTGGTGACAATGGGGTATCATATTGATTCACTTGATGTGCATTTTGGCACTCAACTCACGGATCCCCGAGGTGACATTGGGGTTATCTATGCATAGGGGTTGATGCATGTTCTCGTCTTTGTTTCTCCGGTAGAAATCTTAGGGCACTCTTTGCGGTTCTTTCTGTTGGGTTGAGTATTATGAGTCTGAATTTGTTTTGGTGTTATGTTAGTACGAACTCTTGATAGATCGATCAGAAAAAATAACTTGGTGTTATTTTAGTATGAACTCTTGATAGATCGATCGGAAAGGATAACTTGGTGTTATTTTAGTACGAACTCTTGGATAGACCGATCGGAAAGAATAGTACAAACAATTTATTCTTATGTTCTCCGCTAGATAGGAACTTTGGAGTGATTCTTCATCGCACGTTGAGGGATGGTTATATGATCCAATTATATTAGCATTGTTGAGAGATTGCACTAGCGAAAGTACGGACCCTAGGCCTCATTTTTAAGCATTGCAATACCGTTTGTGCTCACTTTTGTTACTTATTACCTTGCTCTTTTTTATTGCTACTATTAGAAAAATCAATATCTACTATCATTACTACACTTGTATCACCATCTCTTTGCCGAACTAGTGTGCCTGTACAATTTACCATTGTATTTGGTGTGTTAGGGACACAAGGGACTCTTTGTTATTTGGTTGCAGGGTTGTTTGAGAGAGACCATCTTCATCATACGCCTCTCATGGATTGATAAACCTTAGGTCAACCACTTGAGGGAAAATTGCTACTGTCCTACAAAACTCCACACTTGGAGGCCCAACACGAGTCTACAAGAATAAAGTTTCGTAGTAGACATCAACATCGGCGATGATTTGCCCTCTCTGGAGCCCCGAACAGACTCCAGATTAGGCCTCCCAATGAAGAACATGAGGTGGGGACGGCTCCGTATCATAAAACGCGATGAAACTTTCTGTCCAAAAAATTTCTCGGGAAGACGGAACTTATGGACTTAGAGGTAGGGCAAACTAAGCATCGAGGGGCCCATAAGCTCAAGTGGCGGGACCTAGGGGCTCTGTGGTGGCCTCCCTCCAGTAGATCTTTTCGCCAGTATTTTTTATATATCTCGAAATGATTCTCTGTAAATTTTTGTCTGATTTCGAGAACTTTTTATTTCTGCACAAAAACAACACCAAGGTAGATCTGTTGAAAACAATGTTAGTCTAGGTTAGTTTCATTAAATAATGCAAATTAGAGTCCAAAGCAAGAGATAAGGTGTTTGGAAAAGTTGATACGTTGGAGACATATCAGTGCCACAGCTAAATCTGCTAAAAAAATGTGTTCGCTTCCCATCGTTTGGGAATGTTTGCCATGTAGGTTTTCCATTGAAATACATTAGTCTGTCCGATTAAGGTTACCCCATTGAAGATGCCCTAAGAGCATCTCGAGCAGATCCCACATAATGGCCTCGTGCAAAACATTTTAACGTTCCCCCGAGAACTATTTTGAGGTGCCGCGAGGGCTCTGACGGAAGAGATCTCGTAAAGTCGTACTTTAAAAGTTTGCGGTATGAGTTTATGAGATCTGTTCCGTGCTGGAGCCCTCACGGTATTGCAAAACAGTTTTGATTTTCATATCCACATCAACTACAAATTCATATCCCCACAGAAAAAACTACAAATTCGTATAGTAGATGCAATACACCGAAAGTTGCAACAATAGTTCACATCCAAAAGCATGCACAACATGAGAGGTAGCAAGCTTGTCCAAAAGAATACGCAATTAAACACAATTAAACGTGATCAAATCAAGCAACACCATTGTGGCCAGGATTATCGCCACCACCATCGGCCATAGCACCACTATCAGCATCAACATTGGTCGAAAAATCATCACCACCATTGTGGGAAGCAACACCACCATCACCTCCATTGGCCGAAGCACCACCAACTCCATTGCCAGAAGCGTCACCACCACCGCCTCTATTGCCGAAAGCATCACTACCACCACCGGCCATGAGATGTTTAAGCTCTTGTCTCCTCCGAAACATGATCTCCATTCTTTTCAACTCCCCAAACTCCCTTTCCATCGGTTCCATGCCATTCGGATTCGTCATCAAGAACCGGTCCTCCTCGGGGGTCTTCTCGTCCCTCCTCTTTTTCCCCTCAAGAGCGACCTTGCACTCCTCGAAGGCACATCTTCTCTCCCACATTGCCTCTTTTTGTTGGTTCTTCTTCCCGGCCAAGGCCACCTTGGTTTCCAAATGCTTCTCCAACATATTTTCCTTGACCTTCACCACTTTACTAACTTTCTCCCTCAAGTTAGATGCTTTGGCCAACCACTTTACCCTATCTTTGTCCATCTTTCTTTCATCAGGCTTTCCCTTGTTTCTTCCTCCCTTCGGCGCATCATCACTATCATAGTCATCTTCCAAGTTAACAAGTGCACCTTTATTTGGTGGAGCTTCTTGACCCCTCAACCTCCATTTATCACTTTTTTCAAGCAAGTTCCAACAATATTGGAGCACATATGGTTTTCCTTTCATCCTATGCTTGAACCTTTCATGCACAATGCGATCCTGCATTTGGAATGGAGCCAAGTGTGAGCTCAAATTTTCATCAAAGCAAAAAAAGTCACAAATGTGTACAACAAAATGATCATTTCTCCTTGCTCCAAACAAACACTCCAATGGGCACACACTTTTTTATCACAACCCAGTGACCTTGGACTGAATTCAACGAACGACCGGATGGACCGACATGAGATTACGATACTTGTCCTCGATGTGTTGCTAATATTTTTTGCCAGTTTGATCTTTGCCAGCCACCACAAAAGTGACACACTCTCCTATGCTCTCACCAAACATAGATCCCCCATCTCCGTATAATTGCCGGTTTGTTTTCCAAATTTTCCTTGGCTAACATCGAACTCCTCATCTTCAAGCTCTTAAACATCATCATCGCCGCCACCCCCTCTTCCACCTCGGCTTTGACCTTTGCTTGCATGCCCAAATTGAATGCGTCAAGTGGAGCACTCATCATGTTCAGCACGTTCTCCTCCAAAAAATCCACATATGTTGTACGAACATAACTACAAAATCCAAAGACTGAAACACTAAGCAAACAAACCAAATTTGGCACACATCGATAGAAAGGGATTTTTCCCTCCCCAACGTTTCCTCAAACATGTTGTGGACGCCGGTGAAGTGGACGATATCGCGTGGTACATGGGCCACCGGATTAGGTGGAGGAGGCACCCTCCTCGAGCCGCCACCGCCTTCTTCCTTGGTCCCTTGGCTTGTGATTTCGGTCGTCCACCAAAGGGGGTGCGATAATTTGATATGTGGGTGGACCGGTGCTTGGTGCTGCCCTTCCTTGTACAAGCCTCCCACTTATGATTAACCCCTCTCGCAAGCATCCGCAACTACGAAAGAAGAATTAAGATAAATCTAACCATAACATGAAACATATGGATCCAAATCAGCCCCTAACGAAGCAACACATAAACTAGGGTTTAAGTTTTTGTCACTCTAGCAACCCATCATCTACTTATTACTTCCCAATGCCTCCCCCTAGGCCCAAATCATGGTGAACTGTCATGTAGTCGATGTTCACACAACACCACTAGAGGAAAGACAACATACATCTCATTAAAATATCGAACGAATACCAAATTCACATGATTACTTATAACAAGACTTCTCCCATGTCCTCGGGAACAAATGTAACTACTCACAAATCATATTCATGTTCATAATAAGAGGAGTATTAATTATCATTAAGGGTATGAACATATGATCTTCCACCGAATAAACCAACTAGCATCAACTACACGGAGTAATCAACACTACTAGCAACCCACATGTACCAATCTGAGGTTTTGAGACAAAGATCGGATACAAGAGGTGAACTAGGGTTTGAGAGGAGATGGTGCTAGTGAAGATGTTGATGGAGATTGCCCCCCTCTCGATGAGAGGATCGTGGATGATGATGATGACGATGATTTCCCCCTCCGCGAGGGAAGTTTCCCCGACAGAATAGCTCCGCCAGAGCCCTAGATTTGTTCTGCCCAAGTTCCGCCTGGAGACAGCGGATCTTCGTCCCGAAAGCTTCCTTTTGATTTTTTCCAGGTCAAAACACACCATATAGCAGAAGATGGGCATCGAGGGCCTACCAGGTGGCCCACAAGGTAGGGGGCATGCCCAGGGGGTAGGGTTGTCCCTCCACCCATGTGGATGCCTGGTGGGTCCCCTCTGGTATTTTCTTCGCCCAATATTTTTTATATATTCCAAAATAATTCTCTGTGAAGTTTCAGGACTTTTGGAGTTGTGCAGAATAGGTCTCTCAAAGTTTCTCCCTTTCCAGTCTAGAATTCCAGCTGTCGGCATTCTCTCTCTTCATGTAAACCTTGTAAAATAAGAGAGAAAATGCATAAGTATTGTGCCATAATGTGTAATAATAGACCATAATGCAATAAATATCAATATAAAAGCATGATGCAAAATGGAAGTATCAACTCCCCCAAGCTTAGACCTCGCTTGTCCTCAAGCGAAAGCCAAAATTGAAAAATATGTCCACATGTTTACAGGTAGAGGTGTTGATAAAATAAAATACGGACATGAGGGCATCATGATCATCTTTAGAACAACAACATATATTGTCATATAATTTCTTATGCCAAAGTAAAAATTCACTCACAAGGTAAAGTATGAATCAGAAACTTCATTGAAAACTAACAAACTATGATCTCGGTCATCGAAGCAATTGCAATTTATCATAACATCGGAAAGAGTCAATTCAAGAGATTTTCAGCAAGTCCACATACTCAACTATCCTTTAGTATTTCACAATTGCTAAGACTCACGCGATACTTATGTGTTCAAAGTTTCAGTCAAACACAGAGGAAGATGGGGGCTTATAGTTTCGCCTCCCAACCTCTTACCTCCAGGGTAATGTCAACAATAATACTTTATGATAGCCTACATCCGAGTGGATATATATATCTGGATCTTTCTCCAACACACAGTGCTTGCCAAAAAGGAAAAGTGTAAAAAGGAAAGGTGAAGATCACCATGACTCTTGTATAAGGGTAGAAGATAAAATTAAAAGATAGGCCCTTCACATAGGGAAGCAGAGGTTTTCATGTGCTTTTATGGTTGGATGCACAAAATCTTAATGCAAAAGAATGTCACTTTATATTGCCGCTTGTGATAAAGAACTTTATCATGCAGTCTGCCGCTTTTATTTCTTCCATATCACAAGTTCGTATAAAGCTTATTTTCTTCACACTAATAGATCATACATATTTAGAGAGCAATTTTTATTGCTTGCACTGATGACAACTTACTTGAAGGATCTTACTCAATTCATAGGTAGGTATGGTGGACTCTCATGGCAAAACTGGTTTAAGGGATGTTTGGAAGCACAAATAGTATCTCTACTTGGTGCAAAGGATTTGGCTAGCATAAGAGAGAAAGGCAAGCTCAACATGTTGGAGGATCCATAACAATATAACTTCTATTCGGATATAAGAAAACATAACCCATTATGTTGTCTTCCTTGTCCAACATCAACCTTTTAGCATGTCATATTTTAATGAGTGCTCACAATTACAAAAGATGTCCAAGATAATATATTTATATGTGAAGCCTCTCTTCCTTTATTACTTCCTATTAATTACAACAATGACCAAAACTTTATTTTTCAACTTTCAACAAATTTTATTCATCATACTCTTTATATGTGAAGTCATTACTCTCCATAAGATCATTATATGATCTTTTTATTCTTTCTTTTATTATATTCCCTCAAGATCATAGCAAGACAGCAAAGCCTTCAACTCAAAACTACTCTTTGTTATATATAACTCAAGGACTCGATTACATAGATAGATCTCGAAACAAAACTCAAAGATAGATCATACTAAAAACTTTATTCTACTAGACCAATATATAACCAAAAGGATCGAACTAAGAAAAATGATAAAGGTAAAGGTGTGATGGTGATACTATACCAGGGCACCCCCCAAGCTTGGTGGTAGCCAAGGGGAGTGCCCATGCCCATGTATTTATGTATCTTTCTTCGGAGGTGGTGATGATGGAGTTGTTGATGTGGTAGGATTGTCATCCATCTTCCAAGGCATAGGCTCACCATCATAGAAGGACGAACGAGTCTCCGGGATCCTCAAATCTGCAGCCAAACTCATCTCTTAAATATGTATTCATACTCACAATTTTGGTTTTGTAGGTCATAGATCTGGGCTTGGAGATGCTCGATTTTATCATGAAGCTTGAAGATGGCCTCCCCAATGTTCTTGGCATCCAGCTTGTGATTGTTGGTAAAGTCCGCGATAATCAAGTGATTGGTGTTGAGTCCATGTGCCACCATCCCTTGGCACTTGAAAACTTGTTGCTCCATTGCTTCGAGTCTTGTCTCCGCACTTCCGGACTTCTTTGGTCCTTCAACATCACGGATGTGCAGCACCCCCTCACGCATCTCAAAGGTTTGAGGGTGTTACAGCACCTCCGCAAGGTAGGGGTTGATGACCTTCTAAAAAAACTTATCCTTGGGGGCGCTTGGAGACGTCATGGTGACCTAGGTCTGTCAAAAAAATAGCTCGAAACAAGAACAGAGGATTTTTGTCGTGGTACGGTGGTCAAAACCTTCGGGAGATTATATAATGAATTTTTACCAACCAAGAGAAGTATTGTGCAAGAAAACAGAGTCCGAAGGTAACACAAGGTGGCGGCAAGGCACAGGGGCGCGCCCTCCTGCCTTGACGCTTCCTCGTACACTCTCCGGATTGATTTTAATTTTCCTATTTTTTAATATTCCAAATGTTGGGGAACGTAGTAATTTCAAAATCTTCCTACGCACACGCAAGATCATGGTGATGCATAGCAACGAGAGAGGAGAGTGTTTGTCTACGTACCCTCGTAGACCGGCAACGGAAGCGTTGACACAACATAGAGGAAGTAGTCGTACGTCTTCCCGATCCGACCGATCCAAGTACCGAACGTACGGCACCTCCGAGTTCTGCACACGTTCAACTCGGTGACGTCCCTCGAGCTCCGATCCAGCAAAGTGTTGAGGGAGAGTTTCGTCAGCACGACGGCATGATGACGGTGATGATGTTCTACCGACGCAGGGCTTCGCCTAAGCACCGCTAAGATATGACCGATGTGGAATATGGTGGAAGGGGGCACCGCACACGACTAAGGAACGATCACGAAGATCAACTTGTGTGTCATGGGGTGCCCCCTTGCCCCCGTATATAAAGGAGGGAGAGGGGGAGGTGCGGCCGGCCCAAGGGGTGCGCCTGGAGGAGTCCTACTCCCACCGGGAGTAGGACTCCCCCCTCTTGCCTTGTTGGAAAAGGAAGGGGGAAGGGAGAAAGGGGAAAGGGGGGCGCCGCCCCCCCTTCCTTGTCCTATTAGGACTAGGGGAGGGGGCGCGCGGCCTGCCCTGTCCGGCCCTCCTCTTCTCCCTTAGGGCCCATGTAGGCCCAATAACCCCCGAGGGGGTTCCGGTAACCCCCCCGGTACTCCGGTAAAATCCTGATTTCACCGGAACGTTTCCGATATCCAAATATAGGCTTCCAATATATCAATCTTTATGTATCGACCATTTCAAGACTTCTCGTCATGTCCATGATCACATCCGGGACACCGAACAACCTTCGGTACATCAAAACACAAAAACCCTAATTACAATCGTCACCGAACTTTAAGCGTGCAGACCCTACGGGTTCAAGAACTATGTAGACATGACCGAGACACGTCTCCGGTCAATAACCAATAGCAGAACCTGGATGCTCATATTGGTTTCTACATATTCTACGAAGATCTTTATCGGTCAGACCACATAACAATATACGTTGTTCCCTTTGTCATCATTATGTTACTTGCCCGAGATTTGATCATCGGTATCTCAATACCTAGTTCAATCTCGTTACCGGCAAGTCTCTTTACTCGTTCCGTAATACATCATCCTGCAACTAACTTATTAGTTGCAATGCTTGCAAGACTTGAGTGATGTGCATTACCGAGAGGGCCCAGAGATACCTCTCCAACAATCAGAGTGACAAATCCTAATCCCGAAATACGCCAACCCAACAAATACCTTCGGAGACACCTGTAGAGCACCTTTATAATCACCCAGTTACGTTGTGACGTTTGGTAGCACACAAAGTGTTCCTCCGGTAAACGGGAGTTGCATAATCTCATAGTCATAGGAACATATATAAGTTATGAAGAAAGCAATAGCAACAAACTAAACTATCAAGTGCTAAGCTAATGGAATGGGCCAAGTCAATCACATCATTCTCCTAATGATGTGATCCTGTTAACCAAATAACAACTCATGTCTATGGTTACGAAACATAACCATCTTTGATCAACGAGCTAGTCAAGTAGAGGCATACTAGTGACACTCTGTTTGTCTATGTATTCACACATGTATTATGTTTCCGGTTAATACAATTCTAGCATGAATAATAAACATTTATCATGATACAAGGAAATAAATAATAACTTTATTATTGCCTCTAGGGCATATTTCCTTCAGTCTCCCACTTGCACTAGAGTCAATAATCTAGATTACACAGTAATGATTCTAACACCCATGGAGCCTTGGTGTTGATCATGTTTTGCTCGTGGAAGAGGCTTAGTCAGCGGGTCTGCAACATTCAGATCCGTATGTATCTTGCAAATTTCTATGTCTCCCACTTGGACTAAATCCCGAATGGAATTGAAGCGTCTCTTGATGTACTTGGTTCTCTTGTGAAATCTGGATTCCTTTGCCAAGGCAATTGCACCAGTATTGTCACAAAAGATTTTCATTGGACCCGATGCACTAGGTATGACACCTAGATCGGATATGAACTTCTTCATCTAGACTCCTTCATTTGCTGCTTCCGAAGCAGCTATGTACTCCGCTTCACATGTAGATCCCGCCACGACGCTTTGTTTAGAACTGCACCAACTGACAGCTCCACCGTTTAATGTAAACACGTATCCGGTTTGCGATTTAGAATCGTCCGGATCAGTGTCAAAGCTTGCATCAACGTAACCATTTACGATGAGCTCTTTGTCACCTCCATATACGAGAAACATATCCTTAGTTCTTTTCAGGTACTTCAGGATGTTCTTGACCGCTGTCCAGTGATCCACTCCTGGATTACTTTGGTACCTCCCTGCTAGACTTATAGCAAGGCACACATCAGGTCTGGTACACAGCATTGCATACATGATAGAGCCTATGGCTGAAGCATAGGGAACACCTTTCATTTTCTCTCTATCTTCTGCAGTGGTCGGACATTGAGTCTTACTCAACTTCACACCTTGTAACACAGGCAAGAACCCTTTCTTTGCTTGATCCATTTTGAACTTCTTCAAAACTTTGTCAAGGTACGTGCTTTGTGAAAGTCCAATTAAGCGTCTTGATCTATCTCTATAGATCTTAATGCCCAATATGTAAGCAGCTTCACCGAGGTCTTTCATTGAAAAACTCTTATTCAAGTATCCCTTTATGCTATCCAGAAATTCTATATTATTTCCAATCAATAATATGTCATCCACATATAATATCAGAAATGCTACAGAGCTCCCACTCACTTTCTTGTAAATACAGGCTTCTCCAAAAGTCTGTATAAAACCAAATGCTTTGATCACACTATCAAAGCGTTTATTCCAATTCCGAGAGGCTTGCACCAGTCCATAAATGGATCGCTGGAGCTTGCACACTTTGTTAGCTCCCTTTGGATCGACAAAACCTTCTGGTTGCATCATATACAACTCTTCTTCCAGAAATCCATTCAGGAATGCAGTTTTGACATCCATTTGCCAAATTTCATAATCATAAAATGCGGCAATTGCTAACATGATTCGGACAGACTTAAGCATCGCTACGGGTGAGAAGGTCTCATCGTAGTCAATCCCTTGAACTTGTCGAAAACCTTTCGCAACAAGTCGAGCTTTGTAGACAGTAACATTACCGTCAGCGTCAGTCTTCTTCTTGAAGATCCATTTATTCTCAATTGCTTGCCGATCAACGGGCAAGTCAACCAAAGTCCACACTTTGTTCTCATACATGGATCCCATCTCAGATTTCATGGCTTCTAGCCATTTTGCGGAATCTGGGCTCACCATCGCTTCTTCATAGTTCGTAGGTTCATCATGATCTAGTAGCATGACTTCCAGAACAGGATTACCGTACCACTCTGGTGCGGATCTTACTCTGGTTGATCTACGAGGTTCGGTAGTAACTTGATCTGAAGTTTCATGATCATTATCATTAGCTTCCTCACTAATTGGTGTAGGTGTCACAGAAACCGGTTTCTGTGATGTACTACTTTCCAATAAGGGAGCAGGTACAGTTACCTCATCAAGTTCTACTTTTCTCCCACTCACTTCTTTTGAGAGAAACTCCTTCTCTAGAAAAACTCCGAATTTAGCAACAAAAGTCTTGCCTTCGGATTTGTGATAGAAGGTGTACCCAACAGTCTCCTTTGGGTATCCTATGAAGACACATTTCTCCGATTTGGGTTCGAGCTTATCAGGTTGAAGCTTTTTCACATAAGCATCGCAGCCCCAAACTTTCAGAAACGACAACTTTGGTTTCTTGTCAAACCATAGTTCATAAGGCGTCGTCTCAACGGATTTCGATGGTGTCCTATTAACATGAATGCAGCTGTGTCTAAAGCATAACCCCAAAACGATAGCGGTAAATCAGTAAGAGACATCATAGATCGCACCATATCTAATAAAGTACGATTACGATGTTCGGACACACCATTACGCTGTGGTGTTCCGGGTGGCGTGAGTTGCGAAACTATTCCGCATTGTTTCAAATGTAGACCAAACTCGTAACTCAAATACTCTCCTCCATGATCAGATCGTAGAAATTTTATTTTCTTGTTATGATGATTTTCAACTTCACTATGAAATTCTTTGAACTTTTCAAATGTTTCAGACTTATGTTTCATTAAGTAGATATACCCATATCTGCTTAAATCATCTGTGAAGGTGAGAAAATAACGATATCCGCCACGAGCCTCAACATTCATTGGACCACATACATCTGTATGTATGATTTCCAACAAATCTGTTGCTCTCTCCATAGTACCGGAGAACGGCGTTTTAATCATCTTACCCATGAGGCACGGTTCGCAAGTACCAAGTGATTCATAATCAAGTGGTTCCAAAAGTCCATCGGTATGGAGTTTCTTCATGCGCTTTACACCGATATGACCTAAACGGCAGTGCCACAAATAAGTTGCACTATCATTATCAACTCTGCATCTTTTGATTTCAACATTATGAATATGTGTATCACTACTATCGAGATTCATCAAAAATAGACCACTCTTCAAGGGTGCATGACCATAAAAGATATTACTCATATAAATAGAACAACCATTATTCTCTGATTTAAATGAATAACCGTCTTGCATCAAACAAGATCCAGATATAATGTTCATGCTCAACGCTGGCACCAAATAACAATTATTTAGGTCTAATACTAATCCCGAAGGTAGATATAGAGGTAGCATGCCGACCGCGATCACATCGACTTTGGAACCATTTCCCACGTGCATCGTCACCTCGTCCTTAGCCAATCTTTGCTTAATCCGTAGCCCCTGTTTCGAGTTGCAAATGTTAGCAACAGAACCAGTATTAAATACCCAGGTTCTACTGCGAGCATTAGTAAGGTACACATCAATAACATGTATATCACATATACCTTTATTCACTTTGCCATCCTTCTTATCCGCCAAATACTTGGGGCAGTTCCGCTTCCAGTGACCAGTCTGCTTGCAGTAGAAGCACTCAGTCTCAGGCTTAGGTCCAGACTTGGGTTTCTTCTCCTGAGCAGCAACTTGTTTGCTGTTCTTCTTGAAGTTCCCTTTCTTCTTCCCTTTGCCCTTTTTCTTAAAACTGGTGGTCTTATTGACCATCAACACTTGATGCTCCTTCTTGATTTCTACCTCCGCGACTTTTAGCATCGCGAAGAGCTCATGAATAGTCTTATTCATCCCTTGCATATTATAGTTCATCACAAAGATTTTGTAGCTTGGTGGTAGTGATTGAAGAACTCTGTCAATGACACTATCAACAAGAAGATTAACCCCCAGTTGAGTCAAGTGATTATGATACCCAGACATTTTGAGTATATGTTCACTGACAGAACTATTCTCCTCCATCTTGCAGCTATAGAACTTATTGGAGACTTCATATCTCTCAATCCGGGCATTTGCTTGAAATATTAACTTCAACTCCTGGAATATCTCATATGCTCCATGACATTCAAAACGTTGTTGAAGACCCGGTTCTAAGCCGTAAAGCATGGCACACTGAACTATCGAGTAGTCATCAGCTTTGCTCTGCCAGACGTTCATAACATCTGGTGTTGCTCCTGCAGCAGGCTTGGCACTTAGCGGTGCTTCCAGGACGTAATTCTTCCCTGCAGCAATGAGGATAATCCTCAACTTACGGACCCAGTCCGTGTAATTGCTACCATCATCTTTCAACTTTGCTTTCTCAAGGAACGCATTAAAATTCAACGAAACAACAGCACGAGCCATCTATCTACAATCAAACATAGACATGCAAGATACTATCAAGTACTAAGTTCATGATAAATTTAAGTTCAATTAATCATATTACTTAAGAACTTCCACTTAGAAAGATATCCCTCTAATCCTCTAAGTGATCACATGATCCAAATCAACTAAACCATGTCCGATCATCACGTGAGATGGAGTAGTATTAATGGTGAACATCAATATGTTTATCATATCTACTATATGATTCACGCTCGACCTTTCGGTCTCCGTGTTCCGAGGCCATATCTGTTATATGCTAGGCTCGTCAAGTTTAACCTGAATATTCCGTGTGTGCAACTGTTTTGCACCCGTTGTATTTGAACATAGAGCCTATCACACCCGATCATCACGTGGTGTCTCAGCACGAAGAACTTTCGCAACGGTGCATACTCAGGGAGAACACTTATACTTTGATAATTTAGTGAGGGATCATCTTATAATGCTACCGTCAATCAAAGCAAGATAAGATGCATAAAAGATAAACATCACATGCAATCAATATAAGTGATATGATATGGCCATCATCATCTTGTACTTGTGATCTCCATCTCCGAAGTACCCTCATGATCACCATCGTCACCGGCGCGACACCTTGATCTCCATCGTAGCATCGTTGTCGTCTCGCCAATCTTATGCTTCCACGACTATCGCTACCGCTTAGTGATAAAGTAAAGCATTACAGCGCGATTGTATTGCATACAATAAAGCGACAACCATATGGCTCCTGCCAGTTGCCGATAACTCGGTTACAAAACATGATCATCTCATGCAATAAAATTTAGCATCATGTCTTGACCATATCACATCACAACATGCCCTGCAAAAACAAGTTAGACGTCCTCTTTTTTATTGTTGCAAGTTTTACGTGGCTGCTACGGGCTTAGCAAGAACCGTTCTTACCTACGCATCAAAACCACAATGATAGTTTGTCAAGTTGGTGCTGTTCTAACCTTCGCAAGGACCGGGCGTAGCCACACTTGGTTCAACTAAAGTTGGAGAAACTGACACCCGCCAGCCACCTGTGTGCAAAGCACGTCGGTAGAACCAGTCTCGCGTAAGCGTACGCGTAATGTCGGTCCGGGCCGCTTCATCCAACAATACCGCCGAACCAAAGTATGACATGCTGGTAAGCAGTATGACTTATATCGCCAACAACTCACTTGTGTTCTACTCGTGCACAACATCAACGCATAAAACCTAGGCTCTGATACCATTGTTGGGGAACGTAGTAATTTCAAAATTTTCCTACGCACACTCAAGATCATGGTGATGCATAGCAATGAGAGAGGAGAGTGTTTGTCTACGTACCCTCGTAGACCGGCAACGGAAGTATTGACACAACGTAGAGGAAGTAGTCGTACGTCTTCCCGATCCGACCGATCCAAGTAGGAACATATATAAATTATGAAGAAAGCAATAGCAACAAACTAAACTATCAAGTGCTAAGCTAATGGAATGGGTCAAATCAATCACATCATTCTCCTAATGATGTGATCCCGTTAACCAAATAACAACTCATGTCTATGGTTAGGAAACATAACCATCTTTGATCAACGAGCTAGTCAAGTAGAGGCATACTAGTGACACTCTGTTTGTCTATGTATTCACACATGTATTATGTTTTCGGTTAATACAATTCTAGCATGAATAATAAACATTTATCATGATACAAGGAAATAAATAATAACTTTATTATTGCCTCTAGGGCATATTTCCTTCACCAAAACGGAGAAAAATTGCCATTGGAACAGTTTTGGAGTTGGTTTACTTACCGTACCACATACCTATTCCTTTTCGGAGTCTGAAACATTCTGGAAAGTGTTCCTTATGTACTCCTCCAGTGTTATGGTATTAATTATATTGGTCTCAACATTTATGGGAGTACCTAAGATATATTGTTTGATTCTTTGACCGTTTACCACCTTCGGATTGGTGCCTTCGGTGTTGTTGATTTTGATGGCACCGTAATGATAGACCTCCTCGATAATGTAAGGACTTTCCCATTTAGAGAGAAGCTTTCCTGCAAAAAATCTTAAACAAGAATTGTATAGCAAAACATGATCACCTACATTAAACTCATGCTTTTGTATCCTTTTGTCATGCCATATTTTAACCTTTTCTTTAAACAACTTGGCATTCTCATAGGCTTGGGGTCTCCATTCATCAAGCGAGCTTATGTAAAATAACCTCTTCCACCGACAAGTTCGAAATCATAATTGAGCTCTTTAATAGCCCAATAAGCTTTATGTTCTAATTCAAGAGGTAAGTGACATGATTTTCCATAAACCATTTTATATGGAGACATACCCATAGGGTTTTTATAAGCCGTTCTATAAGCCCATAATGCATCATCAAGTTTCTTAGACCAATTCTTTTTAGATCTATTGACAGTCTTTTGTAAAATCAATTTAATCTCTCCATTGCTCAATTCTACTTGACCACTAGACTGAGGGTGATATGGAGATGCAATTCTATGGTTGACATCATATTTAGCAAGCATTTTACGAAAAGCACCATGAATAAAATGTGAACCACCATCAGTCATGAAATATCCAGGGACTCCAAACCTCGGACAAATAACTTCTTTAAGCATCTTAATAGAAGTGTTATGATCAGCACTACTAGTTGGAATAGCTTCTACCCACTTAGTAATGTAATCAACAACAACTAAAATATGTGTATACCCATTAGAGGAAGGAAAAGGTCCCATATAATCAAAGCCCCAAATATCAAATGGTTCAATAACAAGTGAATAATTCATAGGCATTTCCTGACATCTACTAATATTGCCAATTCTCTGGCATTCACCGCAAGACAAGACAAACTTACAAGCATCCTTGAAGAGAGTAGGCCAATAAAAACCAAATTGTAATACCTTGTGTGTAGTTCTATCTCCAACGTGGTGTCCTCCGTAGGCCTCAGAGTGACACTTGCGTAGGATCTGTTCATGTTCATGCTCAGGTACATAACGTCTAATAACACCATCTACTCCTTTATACAGGTGTGGGTCATCCCAAAAGTAATGTCTTAAATCATAGAAAAACTTTTTTTTGCTGGTATGTGAAACTAGGTGCTATAAATTTAGCAACAATGTAATTAGCATAATCAGCATACCATGGAGTATTGCGAGAAGCATTTATGACAGCTGGTTGTTCACCAGGAAAGCTATCATCAATAGGCTGTGGGTCATCAAGAACATTCTCTAACCTAGACAAGTTATCTGCTACAGGGTTCTCAGCTTCCTTTCTATCAGTAATATGCAAATCAAATTCTTGTAACAAGAGAACCCATCTAATAAGTCTAGGCTTAGCATCATTCTTTTCCATAAGATATTTAATAGCAGCATGATCAGTGTGAACATTTACTTTGAAATCAACAATATAAGATCTGAACTTATCAAAAGCAAAAACAACTGCTAAAAAATCTTTTTCAATAGTAGCATAATTTCTCTAGGCATTGTCTAGAGTTTTACTAGCATAATGAATAACGTTCAATTTCTAATCAACTCTTTGCCCTACAACAGCACCAACATCATAATCACTAGCATCACACATAATTTCAAAGGGTAGATTCCAATCAGGTGATTGAACAGTAGGTGTAGAAATCAAGGCTTTCTTAAGTATTTCAAATGCTTCTACATAATCATCATAAAAAACAAAAGGAACATCTTTTTGCAAGATAAACCTCCTATAGAAATCAACATGACCAAGGAAACTTCGTATACCTTTGATATCTTTAGGACACGACATCTTTTCAATAGCATCTACTTTAGCTTTATCAACTTCAATGCCTCTTTCAGAAATTTTATGCCCCAAGACAATACCTTCATTAACCATAAAGTGGCACTTCTCCCAATTCAAAACAAGATTAGTTTCTTCACATCTCTGCAAAACTTGATCAAAGTTGCTTAAGCAATCATCAAAGGAAGTTCCATAAATGGAGAAATCATCCATGAAAACCTCAACAATCTTTTTACAAAAGTTAGAGAATATAACAGCCATGCATCTTTGAAAGGTAGCAGGTGCATTGCATAAACCAAAAGGCATACGTCTATAAGCAAAAGTACCAAAAGGGCAAGTAAAAGTGATCTTTTCTTGATCCTCTTTTGACGCACGTATTTGAGAAAAACCAGAATAACCATCTAGAAAGCAAAAATGTGTATGTTTGGAGAGTCTTTCTAGCATTTGATCAATAAAAGGTAGAGGGTAATGATCTTTTCTAGTAGCTTTGTTTAATTTGCGAAAATCAATTACCATTCTATAGCCTGTAACAATTCTTTGTGGAATCAATTCATTCTTATCATGAGGAACAACAGTAATACCTCCCTTCTTAGGGACACAATGAACGGGACTTACCCATCTATTATCAGCAATAGGATAAATTATACATGCTTCCAAAAGCTTTAGTATTTCATTTCTTACCACTTCTTTCATCTTAGGATTTAACCGTCGTTGATGATCAGCAACTGGTTTAGCATCTGACTCCATATTAATTTTGTGCTGACATAGAGTGGGACTAATGCCCTTAAGATCATCAAGAGTATATCCAATAGCGACTCAGTGCTTCTTTAGAGTTTTCAATAATTTATTTTCTTCATGCTCTTAAAGGTTAGCACTAATAATAACAGGATATATCTTCTTTTCATCAAGATAAGCATATTTCAAAGTATTAGGTAAAGGTTTAAGCTCAAACACGGGATCACCCTTGGGTGGAGGAGGGTCCCCAAGGATTTCAACAGGAAAATTGTGTTTCAGAATAGGCATTTGGTTAAAGAATATTTCATCTAATTCCTTTCTTTCATTCATAAACATATCATTCTCATGGTCTAGCAAATATTGTTCTAAAGGATCAGTAGGAGGCACAACAATAGAAGCAAGACCAATAATTTCATCCTTACTAGGCAATTCTTTATCATGGGGTTGTCTACGAAACTTACAGAAATTAAAATCATGAGACACATTCCCAAAACTTACAGTAACAATTCGTTTCTCATAGTCTATCTTAGCATTAACAGTATTCAAGAAAGGTCTACCAAATATAATGGGACAAAAATCATCTTGTGGGAAACCAAGAACAAGAAAATCAGTGGGGTATTTTATTTTCCCACACAAGACTTCAACATCTCTATCAATCCCAATTGGTGATATAGTATCTTGATGACCCACAAGTATATGGGATCAATTGTAACCTTCTCGATAAGTAAGAGTGTCGAACCCAACGAGGAGCAAAAGGAAATGACAAGTGGTTTTCATCAAGGTAATGTCAGCAAGTACTAAAATTGTAAGTAACAGAGTAGTTTGATAGCAAGATAATTTGTAATGAGCAAGTAACGGTAATAGTAACAAAAGTGAAGCAAGATAGCCCAATCCTTTTGAGGCAAAGGACAAGCCAAAACGGTCTCTTAAAAAACCAGAGCGTTCTTGAGGGTACACGGGTATTTCATCTACTCACTTTCATCATGTTGGTTTGATTCGTGTTCACTACTTTGATAATTTGATATGTGGGTGGACCGGTGCTTAGGTGCTGTTCTTACTTGAACAAACCTCCTGATTATGATTAACCCCCTCGCAAGCATCCACAACTATGAGAAAAGTATTACGAATAAATTCTAACCATAGCATTAAACTTTTGGATCCAATCGGTCCCTTATGGAATAGCGCATAAACTAGGGTTTAAGCTTCTATCACTCTCGCAACCCATCATCTAATAAATACTCCACAATGCATTCCCTTAGGCCCAAATATGGTGAAGTGTCATGTAGTTGACGTTCACATGACACCACTAAGGTAATCACAACATACATACTATCAAAATATCGAACACATATCAAGTTCACATGATTACTTGCAACACAATTTCTCCCGTGACCTCAAGAACAAAAGTAACTACTCACAAATGATAGCCATGCTCAAGATCAAAGGGGGATTAAATAGCATATTGGATCTGAACATATAATCTTCCACCAAATAAACCATATAGTAATCAACTACAAGATGTAATCAACACTACTAGTTACCCACAAGCACCAATCTATAGTTCCAATGCCAAGATTGAACACAAGAGATGAAATAGGGTTTGAGAGGAGATGGTGTTGTTGAAGATGTTGATGGAGATTTCCCTCCCCAAGATGGGAGAGTTGTCGGTGATGATGATGATGATGATGATGATGATGATGATGATTTCCCCCTCCGGGAGGGAAGTTTCCCCGGCGGAATCACTCCGTCGGAGGGCAAAAGTGCTCCTGCCCAAGTTCCACCTCGAGATGGCGACACTCTGTCCCAAAAGTACTCTCCTTATTATTTTTCTAGGTCAAAATGACTTATATACCAGAAGATGGGCATCGGAGGTGGGCCGGGCTGAGCACAACCCACCAGGGCGCGCTTGGGGGGCCAGGCGCGCCCTGGTGTCTTGTGCTCACCAGGTGGACCCCCTCTGGTGGTTATTTGCTCCAGTATTTATTATTTATTCCATAAAAAATCCTTGTGAAGTTTTAGCTTGTTTGGAGTTGTGCGAAATAGGTGGCCTGACGTAGCTTTTCCAGGTCCAGATTTCCAGCTGCCGGAATTCTCCCTCTTTGTGTGAAGCTTGCATATAATGAGACAAAAGGCATTCGAATTATATTATGCATAAAAACATTGTAAATAACAGTAGGTAAACATGATGCAAAATGGACGTATCAACTCCCCCAAGCTTAGACCTCGCTTGTCCTCAAGCGAAAACCGAAATCGAGAAACATGTCCACATGCTTGAGAGAGAGGTGTCGATAAAAACAAAATACGGACATAGAAGCATCATGTGAATTATTATAACAGCAACAAACTTTAACCTAAAACTTTTATCATAGAACTTTTATCATAGACTTGTCATGAATAAGTAATAATTCATCACACTATCGAAGTATAAAGCATAAACTCTACTGCAAACCAACAAACTATGTTCTCAGTCAACTTTGCAACTACAATTCATCATCTTTTCATGAAGGATCACGTATCAGAGCCTTTAGGCAAGTCCACATACTCAACCATCATATAGTCTTCTATGATTGCTAACACTCACCGCATACACATGAGCAAAACGTTTCAACCGGACACATAGAAAGATAGGGGCTTATAATTTTGCCTCCCAACGTATTCACGTCAAGGGTGATGTCAACAATAATAACTCATGCCACCCATATTCAATTGGACATATGTTCCTAGATCTTTCCTCACCACATGATGCTTGCCAAAGGAGAAAAATAAAAAAGGAATAGAGAGAAAAACTTTGACTCTTGCATAAAAGTAAATACATAAAAGTAAAAGATAGGCCCTTCGCAGAGGAAAGCAGAGGTTGCCACGCGCTTATTTGTTTGTATGGTCAACCCCATAGTGCAAAAGAACATCACATTATATTGCCCCTTATGATATCAACCTTTATTATGCAGTCTGTCGCTTTTATTTCTTTGCTATCACAAGTTCGTACAACGCTCAATTTTCTCTTGCAGTAAATGATCTAACACTTTTAGAAGCAATTTTTATTGCCTTATTGCACCGATGACAACTTACTTGAGGGATCTTTCTCAATCCCTAGGTAGGTATGGTGGACTCTTGAAAATAAGATTTGGGTTTAAGGGTTTTTGGATGCACAAGTAGTATCTCTACTTGGTGCGGCATTTTTGTCTAGCAAAGAGAGGGGCAAGCACCACATGTTGAAGGATCTATGCCAATATAACTTCTATGTGAATATGAACAAACATAAATCATTATGGTGTCTTCCTTGTCCAACGTCAACAATTTTGGCATATAATATTTTGATGGGGGCTCACAGTCACAAAAGATTTCCAGGATAGTGTATTTATATGTGAATCTTCTCTTCCCTTATTAATTCTTTCATGAGTTGCATCATTGACCAATGCTATGTTTGTCAATCTCTAATAAAATTTTCTACTTATACTTTTCCTTATGTGGTGTCATCACCTACCATAAGATTAGCATATGATCTTTTTCATTTATTTCCTTTGTTTTTATTGAAACATGAAAGTAAAGAAAGTAAGGACTCAGACTAAACTTTATTATATATCTCGCACACGATTATAAGGATAGATCACTAAGCGAACTGTCGAAAAGAAATGATCGAACTAAACTTTTATTCATCTAAAGCAAAAAGATAACTATGGATCGAACTAAAATATGTAAAGGCAAAAGATAGTGGGGGTCATATGATACCGGGGCGCCTCCCCCATGCTTGGCGGAAGCCAAGGGGAGTGCCCATACCCGATACTCAAATTTCTTTTGGTGATGAAGAAGAAGGTGGTGGTGATGAAGTGGCGTTTTCCAATATAACCATGAGTAGATCCCTCAAGCCTTGAATCTCCCGAAGGGCTTGATGAAGTAACTCAGTGTTTTTCCTTACTTCAGCCATTATGTGTTTATTATCCGGGCCCAGGAGTTTGTTCCTGCATTGCTTTCTCTTGGACGAGATATGTCCCAATTGGACAGTATGTGCACACGAGGAGTATTCTCGAACCCATAATTGTGAATCAAATTGTGAAAATTGTTACGATGTAACATGTGTAAAGGCCTTCTTGGTGGGAGTCCTTCATGCACTTCGAGGCTCTCTTGATTATTTGATGATCTCATAGCTTGATGAGGATTAGGATGAGTGGAGATGCCAGCCAATGTGCCTCTCTCGGAAGCTGGAGGGTGAACCCCAAAATGATTTCCCTCTCCTTCCTCCATAGCAACCTCTTCAGCTTCCTCTCTCCTTAGATCCTCCTGAACCAATCCTACGCCTTCTTCTTTGTCGTTGGAAGGTGAGGAAGACATGATGCTGGCCTAGCTGAATCTGTCAAAAAATAGCAAGGAAAAGAAAACAAAAGATTTCTCCATGATACAATGGTCAATAGGTTCGGAGGGTATATAAAGATTTTTTATCTTGGGGAACAAGCAAACAAAAGAAAAACGGAGTCCGGAAGGTACCCGAGGTGGGCCGATACATCTCCAACATATCTATAATTTTTGATTGTTCCATGCTAGTATATTATCAATGTTGGATGTTTTATAATCATTTTATAGTCATTTTATATCATTTTCTGGTACTAACCTATTGACATAGTGCCAAGTGCCAGTTGCTGTTTTTTGCATGTTTTTACATCGTGGAGAATCAATACCAAACAGAGTCCAAATGCCACGAAACTTTACGGTGATTTTCCATGGACCAGAAGACACGCAATGGGCCCTTGATACGCCCGAGGGCTGCTTCGAGGAGAGCACAACCCACCAGGGCGCACCAGGAGGCCCTGGCGCGCCCTGGTGGGTTGTGCCAACCTCGGGTGCCCCCGGACCGCCTCTTTGCTCTATAAATACCCCAATATTCTCAAAACCCTAGGGGAGTTGACAAAATATTCATCCAACCGCCGCAGAGTCCAGAACCACCAGATCCAATCTAGACACCATCTCGGATGGGGTTCACCACCTCCATTGGTGCCTCTCCGATGATGCGTGATTAGTTCTTTGTAGACCTTCGGGTCCGTAGTTAGTAGCTAGATGGCTTCCTCTCTCTCCTTTGATTCCCAATACAATGGTCTCTTGGAGATCCATATGATGTAACTCTTTTTGCAGTGTGTTTATTGGGATCTGATGAACTTTGAGTTTATGATCAGTTATATCTTTTTATATCCATGAAATTATTTGAGTTTCTTTGATCTCTTTTATGCATGATATCTTATAGCCTCATATTTCTTGTCCGATATTTGGGTTTTGTTTGGCCAACTTGATCTATTTATCTTGCAATGGGAAGAGGTGCTTTGTAGTGGGTTCGATCTTATGTAGCTTGATCCCAGTGACAGAAGGGGAACCGACACGTATGTATCGTTGCTACTAAGGATAAAACGATGGGGTCTATCTCTACATAGATAGATCTTGTCTACATCATGTCATTGTTCTTATTGCATTACTCCGTTTCTCCATGAACTTAATAGACTAGATGCATGCTGGATAGCGGTCGATGTGTGGAGTAATAGTAGTAGATGCAGGCAGGAGTCGGTCTACTAATCTTGGACATGATGCCTATATAATGATCATTGCATGGATATCATCTTGATTATTTGAAGTTCTATCAATTGCCCAACAGTAATTTGTTCACCCACCGTTTGCTATTTTCTCGAGAGAAGCCACTAATGAAACCTATGGCCCCGGGGTCTCTTTCTCATATATTTGCCTTTGAGATCTACTTTTCCTTTGCATTTATTTTCAGATCTATTAAACGAAAAATACAAAAATACTTTGCTGTACTTTATTTTATTTGTGATCTATTTATTCAATTTATTACAACTTTCTCCCGTCCACGCACCAATTTCTGGCGCTGTTACCCAAATGGGATTGACAACCCCTTTAACACATCGGGTTGCGAGTGGTTGTTATTTGTGTGCAGGGGCTGTTTACGTTGTGTTGTTTGGTTCTCCTACTAGTTCGATAACCTTGGTTTCATCACTGAGGGAAATAACTACCGTCGCTGTGCTGCATCATCCCTTCCTCTTTGGGGAAATACCGATGTAGTCCTAGCCGACATCAAAAGGAATTTCTGGCGCCGTTGCCGGGGAGGATCTTCAACATATACCAGGTTCCTAATCACACATCTTATCTCCTTGCAATTTACAGTATTTGCCATTTGCCTCTCGTTTTCCTCACCCCCACTTCACAAAAAATGCCGTTTTATTCGCCCCTCTTTTTCCATTCGCCGTCTTCTTGCCGGATCTGTCTTTGAGTGCAATCTTGTTGTGTGGTTATCATGACTCAAGAGAACACCAAGTTATGTGATTTCTCAAATACCGACAACAATGATTTTATCGGCACTCCGATTGCTCCTCCAGCTACTAGTGCGGAGTCCAGTGATATTAATACTGCTTTGCTGAATCTTGTTATCAAAGATCAATTTCCCGGTACTCCTAGTGAGGATGCCGCTTCCCATCTTAATACCTTCGTGGAATTATGCGACATGCAAAAGAAAAAATACGTGGACAATGATGTCATGAAGATGAAATTATTTCCGTTTTCTTTGCGTGATTCTGCAAAAAATTGTTTCTCTTCTTTGCCTCGCAATAGTATCGATTCTTTGAATAAGTGCAAAGATGCTTTTATTACTAAGCATTTTCCGTCTACAAAAATTATTTCCCTTAGAACCCAGATCATGAATTTCAAGCAACTTGAACATAAGCATGTTGCACAATCTTGGGAAAGGATGAAAATGATGCTAAGGAATTGCCCAACTCATGGGTTAAATCTTTGGATGATCATACAAAATTTTTATGCAGGATTGAATTTTTTTCTTGTAATCTTTTAGATTCCTCCGGGGGTGGTACTTTTATGGAAATTACTTTGGGTTAAGCCACCAAATTTCTTGATAATATTATGGCAAATTATTCGCAATGGCATACCGAAAGAGCTCCTACTAGTAAAAAAGTTAATTCGGTTGAAGAAATTTCTTCTTTGAGTGAAAAAGTTGATGCTCTTATGAAATTGGCTGCGTGTAAAAGTGCTTCTATTGATTTTAATGATATGCCTTTGTCTACTTTGATTGAGCAAAATAGTGATGCCATAGATGTCAATTTTATTTCTCGAAATAATTTCAACAACAATGCTTATAGAGGTAATTTTAATCCTAGGTCTTTTCCTAGTAATTCCTCTAATAATTATGGTAATTACTATGGAAATCAAGCTTATAATAATAATAAGGCTGGTTGTAATGGGGAGTATCATATACTAGTATCATGCATATGATACTAGTGTATGATACTACCTCCCTAATGCATAGTATCATATATTAGTATCATGTAGTACTCTATTTATTGTCATGCATGACACAAAGTAGCATAGCATTTAATATGATACGGTATCATGATATGATACTACACCTTCTCTTTCTTCATTTAATGCCATGACACGCCATCAAAATTGCCTAGTTGGCATGCATGATACTAGCTATGATACTACCATTACGACCAGCCTAAGAACACCTCTGATCTTGATAATAATATTAAAGAATTTATCAGCACGCAAAAAGTTTTCAACACTTCCATAGAAGAAAAGTTGAGTAAGATTGATGATTTGTCTAGAAGTGTTGATGGAATTTCTCATGATGTGGAAAATCTCAAGATGAAAAATTTTGTGCCTAAGGTTGATGAATCAATTAAATCTCTTTATGTTTCTATGGATGAAAGTAAGAAAAGAATCGCTATGCTTAGAGCTAAAAGAGAATTTTTAGAAAAAGCATTTTCTAGTGATTACTTTCACAAAAGTGATGAAGATCTTAAAATGATTGGTGTTTCTTCTATTGATTCCTTGTTTAGTAATATTAAGATTGATGAAAAAGGGACTGGAGAAGAGTCAACTTTAGGTAGAAGGCGTCCCGATATTTCGGAGGGTGAAAATCTTGTTGAGAAAATTGACAAAATTGGGTTTGAAGAGGTCAAAACTTTAGCTAGTGATGTACCCACTCTTTTGGATTACAAAGACTTTAATTATGATAGTTGCTATTTGATTGATTGTATTTCTTTGTTGCAATCCATGATAAATTCACCCCATGACTATGAACAAAATAAAGTTTTTACTAAACATATTGTTGATGCTATGATGAAAGCTTTTGAAGAAAAATTGGAATTGGAAGTTCAATTACTAGAAAATTGCATGATGAATGGGAACCTACTATCAAAGTAAAGATTAAAAATTATGAGTGTTTTTCTTTGTGTGACTTGGGTGCTAGTGTTTCTATAATTCCGAAATCTTTATGTGATGTGCTTGGTCTTACCGATATTGAATCATGTTCTTTAAATTTGCACTTGGAGGATTCTACTATTAAAAAGCCTATGAGAAGAATTAATGGTGTTCTTATACTTGCAAATAGGAATTATGTGCACATATATTTTATTTTTCTTGATATTGATTGCAATCCGTCTTGTCCAATTATTCTTGGTAGACCGTTTTTACGCACTATCGATGCCGTGATTGATATGAAAGAAGGCAATATTAAGCTCCAATTTCCTTTGAGGAAGGGTATGTAACACTTCCCTAGAACAAGAATTAGGCCACCTTATGAATCAATCATGAGAGCATCTTATGGATCTCGAAACAAAGATGACAAAACTTAGATCCTTGCTTTATGCCTAGCTAAGGGCGTAAAACTATAGCGCTTGTTGGGAGGCAACCCAATGAATAAAATTTATTTTTTGCTTTCTGTTCTTGAGTGTTTGCACAATTATGATACTATTATAATTGTGTTTTTTGTGTTTTAATTAGTGTTTGTGGCAAGTAAAGCCTTTAGGATCTTCTTGGGTGATAGTTGTTTGATCTTGCTAAAAAAACAGAAACTTTTGCGCTCGTGAAAATAATTCTCATTTTTTACCAAAGAGCAATAAAATACTCATTTCTTTCAAAGTAGATCCATATACAAATTGCTAAGGCCTTCCTAATTTTTCAGAATTTTTGGAGTTAAAGAAGTAATCGAAACACCCAGTTTACTACACACTATTATGTTTTTGACAAATTCTGTTTTCTTTGCGTTTTGTGCTTGTTTTGATGGCTCTATGGTTTCCTTTGATGATTTTTTGCCATAGAAAAGTTGGAATACAGTAGATATAATGCAAGAACAAAATATGAATTTGTTTGATACAACACTTATAGTAGTGATTTCTTTTCTTATACTAACGGATCTCACGAAGGTTTTGTTGAGTTTTGTGTGATTGAAGTTTTCAAGTTTTGGGTTATCTTACGCTGGATGAAGGAATAAGGAGTAAGAAGAGCCTAAGCCTGGGTATGCCCCAGCACCCCCCGCTATTATCCAAAAGAGAGCAAGCAACTAAGCTTGGGGATGCCCCCGAGTGGCATCTCCTCTTTCTTCTAACGACCATCGGTATTTTACTCGAAGCTATATTTTTATTCGTCACATACTATGTGTTTTGCTTGGAGCGTCTTGTATGATATGAGTCTCTGCTTGTTTTATTTTGTGTTTTAATTCTTGATTCCTTGCTGGACACACCTATTTTAGAGAGCCAAAATTATGTCATGACTTGTTAGAATTGCTCTCTTTGATTCACTTAATTTTTTTATGATCTATGGACTTGCTCTAGTGCTTCACTTATTTCTTTTTTAGCACGGTGTGCTTTAGTATTTTTGAAGAAATGCTCTCTTCACTTAGATTTATTTGAGAGTTAATAAAATTTTCAATAAATTCTCTCTTGCTTCACTTAAATTAATTTGAGAGAAAGAAGAAAATTATGCTCATGATCTTCACTTATATTTGTTTGAGATTGTCAAAAGCAACATATGAAAATTAGTTCCAAAGTGATAGATATCCAAGAAGGATATAATAAAAACTTTCATGAAGATCATTGGACAAAATAAACTTGATTCTTAGTAATAGTTTTGAGGTATGATGACGTGATATGTGAGTTATGTTGATGAGCAATTATGCTTTAGTAAGAATATTCGTGTTAAGGTTTGTGATTCCCTATGCAAGCACGAAAGTAAATAATTATGCAATGAGATTATATCCTACTTGTGGTGCATTATTCGGTGTTAGTTATGCTTAATTCTCGCTTATGAGATTATTCGTTTCTTGGTTGGTCGCTTCTCAATCTTTTGCTAGCCTTCATTTTGCACTAAGTATGGTCACTACTTGTGCATCCAAAAACCTTTAAACCAGTTTTGCCACATGAGTCCACTATATCTACCTATATGCGGTATTCTTTTGCCGTTCTAAGCAAATTTGTATGTGCCATCTCTAATTTTCAAAATAAACTTCTCTTATGTGTGTTCGTTTCGCTCGTGGAGCGGTGAGGGGTGGCTAATATTTTCCATGGTAGATGTGTTATTCTCACGATGAGTGTTTATTCACTTGTCATTGCACAAGAGTAAGGCAAAGGTATTAGGGATTCCTAATACCAAAATGAAAAATGAATTTACTTTATGTTATCAAATAATAAATTCCTTGGAAAGTGTTGGTATGGAAGGCACCCATGGATACGGTTAGCCATGGAAAGTGAAAATATGGTGGAAAAAGGAATAAACTTTATTTTCCGTTTGGGAACCGCCTATGATATATCTAGCATGGAAAGTGTTGGGAACTCTAAGTCGTTTTCATTGGTGGGAAGGATACACCTCCCAGAATGTTTTTATCTCTAAGTTTTTCGCTTTGAGCTATGGCACCTCTACAAATCCCTACTTCCCTCTGCGAAGGGCCTTTCTTTTACTTTATGCAATTTTTATTTTGAATTTGAGTCTCCATCTTCTCTTATAAAAGCACAAACTATGAGGCAATATGATCGTACTTGAGTATTGGGTGTAGTTAATATGCGAGTGTGTTTCATGAATGGATCAATGATTGAGCATGATGGGCTAGGGATAGCTTATTTTAGCATTGATATTTTCAAAGACACAGTTGCTTGTTGATATGCTTGAGTATTTAAGTTATCATGTCAAAACTAGACTATTGCTTTGAACAATATAAAAGTCCAAATGTCCATGCTATAAAGAAAAGAATATGATATGACATGTTAGGCAGCATTCCACATCAAAAATTCTGTTTTTATCACTTACCTAATCAAGGACGAGTAGGAGTTAAACTTGGGTATGTTGATACGTCTCCAACATATCTATACTTTTTGATTGTTCCATGATGTTATATTATCAATCTTGGATGTTTTCTAATCATTTTATAGTCATTTTATATCATTTTTGGTACTAACCTATTGACATAGTGCCAAGTGCCACTTGCTGTTTTTTGCATCTTTTATACATCGCAGAAAATCAATACCATACGGAGTCCAAATGCCACGAAACTTTACGGAGATTTTTTATGGACCATAAGACACCTAATGGGCCTTGGCTGTGCCTGGGGGGTGCTCCGAGGAGCGCACAACCTTGTGCCCACCTCGGGTGCCCCGGACCGCCTCTTAGCTCTATAAATACCCTAATATTCCCAAACCCCTATGGGAGTTGACGGAATATTGATCTAGCCGCTGCAGAGTCCAGAACCACCAGATCCAATCTAGACACCATCTCGGATGGGGTTCACCACCTCCATTGGTGCCTCTCCGATGATGCGTGAGTAGTTCTTTGTAGACCTTCGGGTCCATAGTTAGTAGCTAGATGGCTTCCTCTCTCTCGTTTCATTCTCAATACCTCTTGGTGATCCATATGATGTAACTCTTTTTGCAGTGTGTTTGTTGGGATCTGATGAACTTTGAGTTTATGATCAGTTATATCTTTTTGAAAGTATTTGAGTTTCTTTGATCTCTTTTATGCATGATCTCTTATAGCCTCGTATTTCTTCTCCGGTATTTGGGTTTTGTTTGGCCAACTTGATCTATTTACTTGCAATGGGAAGATGTGCTTTGTAGTGGGTTCAATCTTACGGTGCTTGATCCCAGTGATAGAAGGGTAACTGACACGTATGTATTGTTGCTACCAAGGATAAAACGATGGGGCATATCTCTACATAGATAGATCTTGTCTACATCATGTCATCGTTCTTATTGCATTACTCTGTTTCTCCATGAACTTAATACACTATATGCATGTTGGATAGCGGTCGATGTGTGGAGTAATAGTAGTAGATGCAGGCAGGAGTTGGTCTACTAATCTTGGACGTGATGCCTATATAATGATCATTGCCTGGATATCGTCATGATTATTTGAAGTTCTATCAATTGCCCAACAGTGATTTGTTCACCCACCGTTTGCTATTTTCTCGAGAGAAGCCACTAGTGAAACCTACGGCCCCCGGGTCTCTTTCTCATATATTTCCCTTTGCGGTCTACTTTTCCTTTGCATTTATTTTCAGATCTATTAAACCAAAAATACAAAAAATACTTTGTTGCACTTTATTTTATTTGCGATCTATTTATTCAATCTATTACAACTTTCTCCCGTCCACGCACCAATTTCTAGCACCGTTACCTGAAAGGGATTGACAACCCCTTTAACATGTCGGGTTGCGAGTGGTTGTTATTTGTGTGCAGGGTCTGTTTACGTTGTGTTGCTTTGGTTCGATAACCTTGGTTTCATCACTGAGGGAAATACCTACGGCCGTTATGCTACATCATCCCTTCCTCTTTGGGGAAATACCGACGTAGTCCTAGCCGACATCATGGGCACAACCCACCTGGGCGCGCCTGGCAAGCCAGGCACGCCCTGGTGTCTTGTGCCCACCAGGGTGACCTTCCCAGTAGTTTCTTATTTTCCTATTTTTTTATTTTCCAAAACAGACAGAAAATATTTTTGTAGATTTTTCGGAGTCCGTCTACTTACCGTATCATGTACCTCCTCTTTTTCACGATTCTGGAGTGTTCCGGAAGGTCTCTTTTATATGTTCTTCTGGTGTCATAGTTTGGATAATATTGCTTTCAACATTAATGGGCGTACCTGAGATATAATGTTTTATTCTTTGCCCATTAACAACCTTCGGGTTAGTGCCTTCGGCATTATTTATTTTCATAGCTCCAGATCGATAAACCTCCTCGATAACATAGGGTCCTTCCCATTTGGAGAGGAGTTTTCCTGCAAAGAATCTAAAACGAGAGTTGTACAAAAGAACATATTCTCCAACTTTGAACTCACGCTTTTGGATTCTTTTATCATGCCATCTTTTCAGTTTTTCTTTAAATAACTTGGCATTTTCATAATCTTGGGTTCTCCATTCATATAGAGAGCTAATATCAAATAACCTCTTTTCACCGGCATGTTTGAAATCATAGTTGAGTTCTTTGATTGCCCAATATGCTTTATGTTCTAACTCAAGAGGCAAATGACAAGCTTTTCCATAAACCATTTTATAAGGAGACATACCCATAGGATTTTATATGCTGTTCTATAAGCCCAAAGTGCATCATCTAATTTCTTAGACCAATTCTTCCGGGAC
This sequence comes from Triticum aestivum, assembly GCF_018294505.1. NCBI lineage: Eukaryota > Viridiplantae > Streptophyta > Magnoliopsida > Poales > Poaceae > Triticum > Triticum aestivum. The sequence goes on along the minus strand of NC_057806.1, from coordinate 388,314,887 downwards.
CTATTGACAGTCTTTTGCCAATTTAATTTTATTTCTCTATTGCTAAGTTCACCTTGACCAATAGACTGATGATGATAGGGTGATGCAATTCTATGGTTAACATCATACTTGGCAAGCATTTTACGGAAAGCACCATGAATAAAATGTGAACCACCATGAGTCATTAAATATCTAGGGACTCCAAACCTCGGGAAAATAACTTCCTTCAGCATTTTAATAGAGGTGTTGTGATCAACACTACTAGTTGGAATAGTTTCTACCCACTTAGTAACATAATCGACAGCAAAAAAATATGAGTATACCCATTAGAGGAAGGAAAAGGTCCCATGTAATCAAATCCCCAAACATCAAGTGGTTCAACAGAAAGTGAATAATTCATAGGCATTTCTTGACGCTTACTGATATTACCTATTATTTGACATTCATCACAAGATAAGACGAACTTACGGGCATCCTTGAAGAGAGTAGGCCAATAAATTGCAATACCTTGTGAGCAATTCTGTCTCCCGCATGATGTCCTCCATAAGCTTCAAAGTGACATCTCCGTAGGATTTATCCCTGTTCATGCTCAAGTACACAACGTCTAATAATACCATCTACTCCTTCTTTATAAAGATGTGGGTCATCCCAAAAGTAATGTCTTAAATCATAGAAGAATTTTTCTTTTGTTGATATGTAAATCTAGGTGGTAAATATTTAGCAACAATGTAATTAGCATAGTCAGCATACCAAGGAGTGTTATGAGAAACACTTATTGCAGCTAACTGCTCATCAGGAAAACTATCATCAATAGGTAGTGGGTCATGAAGGACAGTTTCAAGTCTAGACAAGTTATCAACTACGGGGTTCTCTGCTCCTTTTCCATCAGTGATATGCAAATGAAATTCTTGTAGCAAGAGAACCCATCGAATAAGTCTAGGTTTAGCATCTTTCCTTTCCATAAGATATCTATTAGCAACATGGTCGGTGTGAACAATTACTTTTGAATCAACAATGTAAGATCTAAATTTATCACAAGCAAATACCACTGCTAGAAATTCTTTTTCAGTAGTAGCATAATTTCGTTGAGCAGTGTCTAGAGTTTTACTAGCATAATGAATAACATTTAGTTTCTTATCAACTCTTTGTCCTAGAATAGCACCAACAGCATAATCACTAGCATCACTCATAATTTCAAAAGGCAAGTTCCAGTCAGGTGGTTGAACAATAGGTGCAGGAATTGAAGGAAATATGCCCTAGAGGCAATAATAAAGTTGTTATTTATATTTCCTTATATCATGATAAATGTTTATTATTCATGCTAGAATTGTATTAACTAGAAACTTAGTACATGTGTGAATACATAGACAAACAAAGTGTCCCTAGTTTGCCTCTACTTGACTAGCTCGTTAATCAAAGATGGTTATGTTTCCTGACCATAGACATGTGTTGTCATTTGATGAACGGGATCACATCATTAGAGAATGATGTGATGGACAAGACCCATCCGTTTGCTTAGCATTATGATCATTTAGTTTATTGCTATTGCTTTCTTCATGACTTATACATGTTCCTATAACTATGAGATTATGCAACTCCCGAATACCGAAGGAACACTTAGTGTGCTATCAAACGTCACAACGTAACTGGGTGATTATAAAGATGCTCTACAGGTGTCTCCGATGGTGTTTGTTGAGTTGGCATAGATCGAGATTAGGATTTGTCACTCTGATTGTCAGAGAGGCATCTCTAGGCCCTCTCGGTAATGCACATCACTATAAGCCTTGCAAGCAATGTGACTAATGAGTTAGTTGTGGGATGATGCATTACGGAACGAGTAAAGAGACTTGCCAGTAACGAGATTGAACTAGGAATGAGGATACCGACGATCGAATCTTGGGCAAGTAACATACCGATGACAATGGGAACAACGTATGTTGTTATGCGGTTTGACCGATAAAGATCTTCGTAGAATATGTAGGAGAGCATCAAGGTTCCGCTATTGGTTATTGACCGGAGATGTGTCTTGGTCATGTCTACATAGTTCTCGAACCCGTAGGGTTCACACGCTTAATGTTCGATGATGATTTGTATTATGAGTTATGTGATTTGATGACCGAAGTTTGTTTGGAGTCCCGGATGAGATCACGGACATGACAAGGAGTCTCAAAATGGTCAAGACGTAAAGATTGATATATTGGAAGGCTATATTTGGACATCGGAAAGGTTCTAAGTGGTTTAGGTATTTTTCGGAGTACCAGAGAGTTATGGGAATTCACCGGGGGAAGTATTGGGCCTTAATGGGCCTTAGTGGAAAGGAGAGAAGGGCCACAAGGGGAGGCCGCGCGCCCCCCATGGGCTGGTCCGAATTGGACTAGGGAGGGGCATCGCCCCCCTCTTTCCTTCTCCCTCTTCTCTCCTTCCTTCTTCTCCTAGTTGGACTAGGAAAGGGGGAAACCTACTCCTACTAGGAGTAGGAATCCCCCCTTTGGGCGCGCCCCTTGTGGCCGGCCCTCCTCCTCCTCCCCTCCTTTATATACGGGGGAGGGGGTACCCCATAGACGCACAAGTTGATCTTTAGCCGTGTGCGGTGCCCCCCTCCATAGTTTTCCACCTCGATCATATTGTCATAGTGCTTAGGCGAAGCCCTGCGTCGGTAACTTCATCATCACCGTCAACACACCGTCGTGCTGACGCAACTCACCCTCGGCCTCAACTAGATCAAGAGTACGAGGGACGTCACCGAGCTGAACGTGTGCAGATCGCGGAGGTGTCGTGCGTTGATCGGTTGGATCGCGAAGATGTTCGACTACATCAACCGCGTTACTCAATGCTTCCGCTTTCGGTCTACGAGGGTACGTAGACACACTCTCCCCTCTCGTTGCTATGCGTCTCCTAGATAGATCTCGCGTGTTCGTAGGATTTTTTTTGAAATACAGCGTTCCCCAACAGTGGCATCCGAGCCAGGTCTATGCATAGATGTTATATGCACAAGTAGAACACAAAGGAGTTGTGGGCGTGGGTATATACATATTGCTTGCCGTCACTAGTTGTTTCTTGATTCGACGGTATTGTTGGATGAGGCGGCCCGGACCGACATTACATGACCGCGTTCATGAGACTAGTTCTACCGACGTGCTTTGCACACAGGTGGCTGGCGGGTGTCAGTTTCTCCAACTTTAGTTGAATCGGATTCAATGAAAAGGGTTCTTTCTGAATATCAAAAAGCAATCACTATACCATGTTGTGGTTTTGATGCGTAGGTAAGAACGGTTCTTGCTAGAAGCCCGTAGCAGCCACATAAAACTTGCAACAACAAAGTAGAGGACGTCTAACTTGTTTTTGCAGGGCTTGCTGTGATGTGATATGGTCAAGAGGTGATGGTATATAATTTGTTGTATGAGATTATCATGTTTTGTAACAGTTATCGGCATCTGGCAGGATCCATATGGTTTTCACTTTATTGTATGAAATGCAATCGCCATGTAATTGCTTTACTTTATCACTAAGTGGTAGCGATAGTCATAGAAGCAATAGTTGGCGAGACGACAATGATGCTTCGATGGAGATCAAGGTGTCAAGTTGGTGATCATGACGGTGCTTTGGAGATGGAGATCAAAGGCACAAGATGATGATGGCCATATCATATCACTTATTTAACTGCATGTGATGTTTATCCTTTATGCATCTTATTTTGCATTGTACGACGGTAGCATTATAAGATGATCTCTCACTAAATTTCAAGGTACAAGTGTTCTCCCTGAGTATGCACTGTTGCTACAGTTCGTCGTGCCGAGACACCACGTGATGATCGGGTGTGATAAGCTCTACGTTCACATACAACGGGTGCAAGTCAGTTTTGCACACGCAGAATAATCGGGTTAAACTTGACGAGCCTAGCATATGCAGATATGGCCTCGGAACACCGAGACTGAAAGGTCGAGCGTGAATCATATAGTATATATGATCAACATAGTGATGTTCACCATTGAAAACTACTCCATCTCACGTGATGACCAGACATGGTTTAGTTGATATTGATCACGTGGTCACTTAGATGATTAGAGGGATGTCTATCTAAGTGGGAGTTCTTAAGTAATATGATTAATTGAACTTAAATTTATCATGAACTTAGTCCTGATAGTATTTGCATTTCTATGTTATAGATCAATTGCTCACGTATAGCTTCCCCGTTTTATTTATGATATGTTCCTAGAGAAAACTATGTTGAAAGATGTTAGTAGCAATGATGCGGACTAGCTCCGTGATCTGAGGATTATCCTCATTGCTGCACAGAAGAATTATGTCCTTGATGCACCGCTAGGTGATGGGCTTATTGCAGGAGCATAAGCAGACATTATGAATGTTTGGAAAGCTCGGTATGATGACTACTTGATAGTTTAGTGCGCCATGTTTTACGGCTTAGAACCAGGACTTCAAAAATGTTTTGAACGCCACGGAGCATATAAGATGTTCCAAGAGTTGAAATTGGTATTTCAGACTCATGCCCGTGTCGAGAGGTATGAGACCTCTGACAGTACTTTGCCTACAAGATGGAGGAGAATAGCTCAACCAGTGAGCATTTGCTCAGATTGTCTGGGTACTACAATTGCTTGAATCAAGTGGGAGTTAATCTTCCAGATAAGATAGTGATTGACAGAGTTCTCCAGTCACTATCACCAAGTTAATGGAACTTAGTGATGAACTATAATATGCAAGGGATGACGTAAAACAATCCCCGAGCTCTTCGCGATACTGAAATCGGCGAAGGTAGAAATAAAAAAAGCATCAAGTGTTGATGGTTGACAAGACCACTAGTTTCAAGTAAAAGGGCAAGGGGAGGAAAGGGAACTTCAAGAAGAATGACAAGAAAGTTGCCACTCCCATGAAGAAGCCCAAAGCTAGACCCAAGCCTGAAACTTAGTGCTTCTACTGCAAAGGAAATGGTCACTGGAAGCGGAACTGCCCCTAATACTTAGCGGATAAGAAGGATGGCAAAGTGAACAAAAGTATATATGATATACATGTTATTGATGTGTACTTTACTAGTGTTCATAGTAGCCCCTGGGTATTTGATACTGGTTCAGTTGCTATGATTAGTAACTTGAAACAGGAGTTACAAAATGAACAAAGACTAGTTGAGGGCAAAGTGACGATGTGTGTTGGAAGTAATTCCAAGGTTGATAAGATCACCATCGCACACTCCCTTTACCTTCGAGATTAGTTTTGAACCTACAATAAATGTTATTTGGTGTTTGCGTTGAGCATAATATGATTGGATCATTTTTATTGCAATACGATTATTCATTTAAAGTCAAAGAATGATTGTTATTCTGTTTAGATGAATAAAACATTCTGTGGTCATACACCCAAGGTGAATGATTTATTAAATCTCGATTGTAGTGATACACATATTCATAATATTGAAGCCAAAAGATGCAAAGGTTAATAATGATAGTGCAACTTATTTGTGGCATTGCCGTTTAGGTCATATTGGTGTAAAGCGCATGAAGAAACTCCATGCTGATGGGCTTTTGGAATCGCTTGATTATGAATCACTTGATGCTTGCGAACCATGCCTCATGGGCAAGATGACTAAGACTCTGTTCTCCGGAACAATGAAGTGAGCAACATACTTATTAGAAATAATACATACTGATGTATGCGATCCAATGAGTGTTGAGGCTCGCAGCGGGTATCATTATTTTCTGACCTTCACAGATGATTTGAGCAGATATGAGTATATCTACTTAATGAAGCACAAGTCTGAAACATTTGAAAAGTTCAAATAATTTCAGAGTGAAGTGGGGAATCGTCGTAATAAGAAAATGAAGTTTCTACAATCTGATCATGGAGACGAAATATTTGAGTTGCGAATTTGGCCTTCAATTGAAACAATGTCGAATAGTTTCACAACTCACGCCACCTGGAACACCACAACGTAATGGTGTGTCTGAACACCGTAACCGTAATTTATTAGATATGGTATGATTTATGATGTCTCTTACCGATTTACCACTATCGTTTTGGGGTTATGCATTAGAGAGAGCTGCATTCACGTTAAATAGGGCACCATCTAAAACTCTTGATATGACACCATATGAACTGTGGTTTAGCAAGAAACCTAAGCTGTCATTTCTTAAAGTTTGGAGTTGCAATGCTTATGTGAAAAAGTTTTAGCCTGATAAGCTCAAACCCAAATCAGAGAACTGTGTCTTCATAGGATACCCAAAAGAAACTGTTGGGTACACCTTCTATCACAGATCCGAAGGCAAGATCTTTGTTGCTAAGAGTTGATCCTTTCTAGAGAAGGAGTTTCTCTCGAAAGAAGTGAGTGGGAGGAAAGTAGAACTTGATGAGGTAATTGTACCTTCTCCCGAATTGGAAAGTAGTTCATCACAAAAATCAGTTCCAGTAATACCTACACCAATTAGTGAGGAAGTTAATGATGATGATCATGAAACTTCAGATCAAGTTACTACCGAACCTCGTAGGTCAACCAGAGTACATTACACACCAGAGTGGTACAGTAATCCTATTCTAGAAGTCATGTTACTAGACCATGACGAACCTATGAACTATGAGGAAGCGATGATGAGCCCAGATTCCGCAAAATGGCTTAAGGCCATGGAATCTGAGATGGGATCCATGTATGAGAACAAAGTATGGACTTTGATTGACTTGCCCGATGATCGGTGAGCCATTGAGAACAAATGGATTTTCAAGAGGAATACGGATAGTAGTGTTACTATATGCAAAGCTCGAATTGTCGCAAAAGGTTTTCGACAAGTTCAAGGTGTTGACTACAATGAGATTTTCTCACTCATATCGATGGTTAAAAGTTTGTCTGAATCATGTTAGCAATTGCTGCATTTTATGAAATCTAGTAAATGGATATCAAAACTACATTCCTTAATGGATTTATTAAAAAAGAGTTGTATATGATGCAACCATAAGGTTTTGTCAATCCTAAAGATGCTAACAAAGTGTGCAAGCTCCAGCGATCCATCTATGGACTGGTGCAGGCATCTCAGAGTTGGAATATGTGCTTTGATGAGTTGATCAATGCATATAGTTTTATACAGACTTTTGGAGAAGCCTATATTTACAAGAAAGTGAGTGGGAGCTCTGTAGCATTTCTGATATTATATGTGGATGACATATTGTTGATTGGAAATGATACTGAATTTCTGGATAGCATAAAAGGATACTTGAATAAGAATTTTTCAATGAAAGTCCCCGGTAAAGTTGCTTACATATTGGGCATCAAGATCTATAGAGATAGATCAAGACGCTTGATAATTTTTTCAATGAGTACATACCTTGACAAGCTTTTGAAGTAGTTGGAAAATGGAACAGTCAATGAAGGAGTTCTTGACTGTGTTGCATGGTGTGAAGTTGAGTAAAGACTCAAAACCCGACCACGAAAGAAAATAGAAAGATAATGAAAAAGTCATTCCCTATGCCTCAGTCATAGGTTCTATAAAGTATGCTATGCTGTGTACCGGACCTATTGTATACCTTAGCATGATTTTAGCAAGGGAGTACAATAGTGATCTAGGAGTAGATCACTGGACAATGGTCAAAATTATCCTTAAAGGACTAAGAAAATATTTCTCGGTTATGGAGGTGATAAAAGAGTTCGTCGTAAAGAGTTACGTCGATGCAAGCTTTTGACACCGATCTAGATGACTCTAAGTCTCGATCTAGATACATATAGAAAGTGGGAGCAATTAGCTAGAGTAGCTCTGTGCAGAGCATTATAGACATAGAAATTTGCAAAATACACACAGATCTGAATGTTGCAGACCCGTAGACTAAAGTTCTCTCACAAGCAAAACATGATCACTCTTTGGGTGTTAATCACATAGCGATGTGAACTAGATTATTGACTCTAGTAAACCCTTTGGGTATTAGTCACATGAAGGTGTGAACTAACCACACAAAGATGTGAACTATTGGTGTGAAATCACATGATGATGTGAACTAGATTATTGACTCTAGTGAAAGTGGGAGACTGAAGGAAATATGCCCTAGAGGCAATAATAAAGTTGTTATTTATATTTCCTTATATCATGATAATTTTTTATTATTCATGCTAGAATTGTATTAACCGGAAACTTAGTACATGTGTGAATAGATAGACAAACAAAGTGTCCTTAGTATGCCTTTACTTGACTAGCTCATTAATCAAAGATGGTTATGTTCCCTAACCATAGACATGTGTTGTCATTTGATGAACGGGATCACATCATTAGACAATGATGTGATGGACAATACCCATCAATTAGCTTAGCACTATGATCTTTTAGTTTATTGCTATTGCTTTCTTCATGACTTATACATGTTCCTATAACTATGAGATTATGCAACTCCCGAATACCGGAGGAACACTTAGTGTGTGATAACCCACAAGTATAGGGGATCGCAACAGTTTTCGAGGGTAGAGTATTCAACCCAAATTTATTGATTCGACACAAGGGGAGCCAAAGAATATTCTCAAGTATTAACAGTTGAGTTGTCAATTCAACCGCACCTGAAAGACTTAATATCTGTAGCAAAGTATTTAGTAGCAAAGTAGTATGGAAGTAACAGTAACGGTGGAAAAAGTAATAGTAGCAGTTTTGTAGTGATTGTAATAGTGGCAATGGAAAAGTAACTAAGCAAATATCAATATGTGAAAAGCTCGTAGGCAATGGATCAGTGATGGATAATTATGTCGAATGCGATTCCTCATGCAACAGTTATAACATAGGGTGACACAGAACTAGCTCCAATTCATCAATGTAATGTAGGCATGTATTCCGAATATAGTCATACGTGCTTATGGAAAAGAACTTGCATGACATCTTTTGTCCTACCCTCCCGTGGCAGCGGGGTCCTATTGGAAACTAAGGGATATTAAGGCCTCCTTTTAATAGAGTGCCGGACCAAAGCATTAACACTTAGTGAATACATGAACTCCTCAAACTACGGTCATCACCAGTAAGTATCCCGATTATAGTCACTTCGGGGTTAACGGATCATAACACATAATAGGTGACTATAGACTTGCAAGATAGGATCAAGAACTCACATATATTCATGAAAACATAATAGGTTCAGATCTAAAATCATGGCACTCAGGCCCTAGTGAAAAGCATTAACCATAGCAAAGTCATAGCAAAAACAATCTCAGAACATAATGGATACTAGGGATCAAACACTAACAAAACTAACTCGATTACATGATAAATCTCATCCAACCCATCACCGTCCAGCAAGCCTACGATGGAATTACTCACGCACGGTGGTGATCATTATGAAATTGGTGATGGAGGAAGGTTGATGATGACGATGGCGACAGATTCCCCTCTTCGGAGACCCGAACAGACTCTAGATCAGCCCTCTCGAGAGAGATTAGGGCTTGGCGGAGGCTCCGTATCGTAAAACGCGATGAATCCTTCTCTCTGATTTTTTTCTCCCCGAACGTGAATATATAGAGTTGGAGTTGAGGTTGGTGGAGCACCAGGGGGCCCACGAGGTAGGGGGGCGCGCTTAGGGGGGTAGGCGCGCCCTCACCCTCGTGGATAGGGTGTGGGCCCCTGGCCTTGATTCTCTCGCCAGTATTTTTTATATATTCCAAAAATATTCTCTGTTGATTTTCAGGTCATTCCGAGAACTTTTATTTCTGCACAAAAATAACACCATGGCAATTCTGCTGAAAACATCGCCAGTCCGGGTTAGTTCTATTCAAATAATGAAAGTTAGAGTCCTAAACAAGGGCAAAAGTGTTTGGAAAAGTAGATATGATGGAGATGTATCAGTGTGCTATCAAACGTCACAATGTAACTGGGTGATTATAAAGATGCTCTACAGGTGTCTCCGATGGTGTTTCTTGAGTTGGCATAGATCGAGATTAGGATTTGTCACTCCGGTTGTCAGAGAGGTATCTCTGGGCCCTCTCGGTAATGCACCTCACTATAAGCCTTGCAAGCAATGTGACTAATGAGTTAGTTGTGGGATGATGCATTACAGAACGAGTAAAGAGACTTGCCAGTAATGAGATTGAACTAGGTATGAGGATACCGATGATCAAATCTTGGGAAAGTAACATACCGATGACAAAGGGAATAAAGATTAAATATAGATCTGATATTTTTTAGTAAATGGTGGGCGAGGGAGATAAGATGCAGAATGCTACACAATGAACCAATCCCTCTTCCCATAATACAAGAGTGTTTTGAACACTGGTGTACTGTACACAACATTCTTATATTATGGGACGGAGGGAGTAGCTGTTAATGTTAGTACAGTGATAGACAACGTTCAGTCCTTACAAGAGGACTGCAGAGCTAAACCTCTTCAAAAGCATTGGGTTGATTCTAAATTTATGTAAGAGTCCATACGGATGTTATAATGTCCACCAAATGGACGATAATGAGGCTAACATGTGCAGTGATGCTACTTAATCAAACAGCTATGAAAGTAAGTATGGTCATACAGGGCAAGAGGTACTCACAAGAGCAATGCAGTGTGCAGTATAGTTGCAAGATTCTGTGGTCCCTTGAGAATGAATATTCTTCTGCTAACAGTTTTCGTACAAGTGAGACGTTAAGTCAAATATAGAAATGTAGTTCAAATTGTGATGTGATATCATAGACAATACCTTACGCTACAGACGAGACCAATGTGTAACAAGATTATTCCAGTCACTGTCTGATAAATGTAGCACCGGAGACTTCACAGAAATTTCATTTAGAGGCTTTCCATCGAAGTGCGCTTGCCTCAGGTAGGAACGATACTTCATCAATGAGTGCTTGAAAAGCGCAACCAACCCTTGCTTGTCTTGAAAATCTAGTTTGGTCCTTGCCTATTTAAAAGAATGAAATCTTGTGTCTTCTGTTAGCAGAAACATATGCAGTAATTACCATGAATAACATTAGTTCATTACTTATGCATAAGTTGCGGAGGAAGACTGGAAATTGTTCTATGTCTGCGGTATAATCTTTCCATGAAGGAAAGATGTGCACAAAGTTCCTGACAACAATATAAGCTTCATCTTCTAAACTGGGAAGAAGTGGAATAGGGGTCCTATTTGCTGCAATTGGGGCTCTCTCTGGTTCGAAAAGGGATTTGGCAACTGGATTTGGTGTACTCTTTGCTGTAATGGGGTTTTGCGTCGTAGAGCTGGTGCTATGTCAATTGGCATCATCATACTGTTTGCTGCAGTTGGTGTATGCTGAGTTGGGGCATCAGAAATGACCAGTGTAGTAGGGCTAGAGTCTGCTAGAGTTGGGCTGTTTTGTTGGCTAGGTGATATTGCAACTACACCTAATGGGCTATTTGATTTATCAGGTGTCACTACCTTTTCCAAATACTTTCCCCGTGCTCCTCTGTGATCAACAATCGCCCTCTTCCTTTTGAACGTCTGATACACAAGAACAACATCTGAATGGATCAATATGGTATGATGACAGATGGAATATGTACTGAAAATGGATAGGCAGGGCGTATTCACATACATGATGTGTAAACTAAGCTAATGGCAGTGCAACAAAGTAGAAGCAATGCAAAGCATCAGTTTCAAGATATGTGCGACCAATATAACCTTGGAAAGTTAGGGCAAGCACCTTGATGGGTGAATAAGATAGAGCATCTGCCTCTGACTCATCCACTAGGGAGCTATATTGACTTAGGTCTCCCTCTAGCTCGGAATCACTGTTAGGATCATATCCTGAGCATGAATCTGCAGGTGGAGAGCGTTTGGATTGCATTTCATCCAGACTTGATTTCAGTCCCTTAATGCCAAGTTTGATAGCCATGGCATTGTTCTACTTTATTCTTTTCATGCGCGCAAGCTCATAATCATTATGATGCTGTTTAGAATCTGAGATTCATGAAAACATAAAAAATAGTCAGATTATCTATGGAATGCATTGTGGATTCAACTCGAAGAGTGTCTCCCTGTAAACCCCTGCATATGCAAAGCTCACACCCCAACTGTGCTGACCAGACCACAGACGGAAATTCAAACTTCTTATGTCTCTGTAATAGGCAGACACACATTTCAAAATTGAAGTAGGAACATCAGAATCATATCAAATTTGTATTTGAACAAAGAAACTAAGGAATTATCAGTGGCATAATTTTTAGCTTCAAGGGTGGAGTGCTGGTAGTGCGACACAAAGCAAGTAGGCAGATTGTATTCCATGTAAAAGATCGTAGTCTATGTAAAAGATGGAAATGACACTTTCTTTCTATACAATGAAGTGCTCGTTGCCCACACATGATGGAAGAGATCACACAGAGAAATACTATTCACTCATGTCAACGGTTCCACTATTTTGAAACAGGGTGGTCCACCCTAAAACAATATTGACAACAAATATGACAAGGCAAGCATAGATGTAGTGAATCAATCATTTACTTGTGAGCTTACTAGGACAAGTATGCAAAATTGTAACTGCAGTAAGAGACCGTCCAAAATCTGAATCAAGAAGTTTGTCTAGCACTTATTGTTTGCAACTAATCGACATGAATAATTGGATATCATATCGAATGAGTAAGAAAGACAAGTAAAATTGTCAACAAACCTGGCCTGCAGTAGTAATCTGGGTTAATGTCACTACGACCAATAGTCCAAAATGACTAGTGTCTGTTCCTAGGGCCGGAATTTTGAAACCCTGTGAACTTTACAGGTACTAAAGATTACTGAAATACATCTAAACCATTAAGTGTAGGTAGCACTCAGCACACAACAAACCCTAATGACAGTCCTGCCTAATGAGTAATGAATCAATTAGAAAATGGGTGATGAGGATTGGCTGCTGAGTGTTGAGGACGTATCTCAGGATAAATCGGGTTGGCTTAGTGGGTGCTGCACGCCTGAGCCCTGAACGGACTAGGAAGGTAGGCATGGTGGCGCGCCCGGGCAGCGGTGACGTTGTTGGGCAAGCGGCTCCTGACCTCCTGTTAGTCCGGCGTCTCCTCCTAGAGTCATGCCATCCGGGGACGGCAAGTCGCCGGCGAGGCAGACGGCTGGGGGCGAGTAGAGATCGGAAGCGCGTAGCAGAACAGAGGGGAATCGGGGCCTAGGCTGACCCAAAATCCCAGTGTGGGCCGCGGCCCACCGTGGGCACCCTATAGAGATACACATCCGAGCGGCGAACTTGTATTTTCAAAACTAAATTAGGAACATTTAGCTGACCAATTAAACGACTCTATTTTAATAATATCAGATTCGTATTTGAACAACTAAGCTTGTTTATCTTGATGGGTGGAGCAGTGCTATTATGACACGAAGCACGTATGCTGATCATATAGTGATCATAAAAGGGGGAAACCCTAAGCATTTTTTTTAGCAAAAGAGGGTTTCCCCTCCAATTTCTGTTAAAGAAACCACCACAGAACCAACATGATCAATTAAACCCTAAGCATGATCAATTAAACCCTATTATGATTGTGCCATGGCAGATTTAAAGCTGCAAACTGGGGAAATGCTATTTAGTATCCATTGTTTGCTTCGAACTAAGAACTAAATTCTAAGAGCTGAAAAGAAAGTACAGTAACCAAGTTATGATCTATTTTCTGGTTGAGATCAAAAAGTTGTGGAGATATGAAGTACCACATCTCTTGCGGCGCCGTGTAGGCATTGGGGTGTGATGGTTGTCAGTGGCGTTGAAGCAGATCTGTGATTGTAGACAGGTGCATCGGGGGATAAGTCCCATTGCGGTGGAATAGAAGGTCATGTAAGCAGCCCCCGCAAAGAGAACGACGGTGACGATGAAGGGAGAGGACGCGATGCAAGGCTCTTGGTCCTTCGCCGTGGATGAGAAATGTCCATATCTAGCAGTGGACAACGTGGTGTTAGTAGGTGCTCCGGCATGGTGGAGGACGGTGGCGATGGATGGGGTGGAGGACGTCGGTGATGGATGGGGTGGAGGACGGCGGCGCTGGATGGGGTGGCGGACGGAGGAGGCTAGTGTGGGGATGGTGTTCTAGCGCGAATAGTGTATGAATGAGAAAATGGAGGGAGAGGTACGGGGAACCATGTTTTTGGGGTGCGCCTGTCTGAAATATGGGAAAGTTATGAACTTAGCCCGCGTTTAAAATTTGGACGTCTCATTGGTTGGGGGTAGGATGGTAATCTCGCATCTTGCAAAAGAGCGATTTCGGGCGAGGAGAGGGTGTTTTGGTGCCCATGGTTGGCGCCCACAGTGTATGAACGGGGCTGACAGGTAGGGCGGTTGTGTCACGTCTGACTGAAGTTACAAACCTGCCCCTATTGAAAATATTTGCCTACATTGATTTCGGTTGAGTCGAGTTTGTTTTGCCGCCCATCGTGTATGAATGGGGAAATGGAGGGAGAAAGAGAGGTCTTTCGGACGAGCTTGAATCAAATGTGTTTTGCCGCCCATGTTTGGCACCCACCGTGTCGGAATGGGCTCAGAGGCGGCCGTGTCATGTCTAATTGAAGTTACTAACCTACCCCTATTGAGAGCAGTGGAAATCGGGCCGATGGATTGTCCGTGTAAGGGGTAGACAGTAATTTCCATCTCCCAAACACTTGGCTTCGGGTAGCCGACGTGGGAGTGGACATTTTGCCGCTTCCTTCGAATTTTGGTAGAATAAGCATCCACGTTTACCCTGGCAACTAAATTCGAATCCATTTTGTATTCCTATATGAATCTTTATAAATCATTCTATGTGTTTTTATATATCTTCAAAAGCACGACAAAGATGTATTCCACTATCATATATGAATATGATTTACAAATGTCGATGCTTGAATTCAGAAGCTAGAATCCAATTTAAGGTGAATTCGAATATTCGGAACACTTTATGTCCAACTCAAATGCCACATGCAGCATAATGTGTACTCCCATTTAGATATGTACACACGCGATGTATCAAGATTCAAATACCGAGTCAATCAACCAATAATGTACAAAACTAACAAACATATAAACACTTATAGAGTATATGGATCAATAATATCAACTAACATACATAAGCCAGGCCGCTGTACTTTTTTTTTGCTAGAAGAGCATCCTTTTTTAGCGAAGCTAGTACAACATCTTGGCCCTTTCCGATGCGTGCCACTTATGGTCCATCTATACTACTATTATTCCTGAATGCACATTCAACCCGATTGGCATATTTGTAGGTCTGGCACAACAATCAAAATGAAATGTCTCCGAGTCTTATCAATTAATACAGACTTGTGCTCAAATAAAATTACAAACCAAAAAACAAAAAACAATTATTACATGATCTCTAAAACAAATGGTTTGATCGATTACTTGAACAAACAACACAAAGGTTATTCAATGATGGAAAGAACATTTCACCTATGATTTACCAAGTGGGAATTTAATTTCCCTTTTCCTTCAGGACCTTAACAATGCGGTCAGTCTCAGCTTGCTTCGTTTTGAAATCCACCAAATATTTAATGGTTGTCTTGAGTACTGCTTGTGATTGTGCTGTTTGCTTCCTCAACATGTCAACTTCATCTCTAAGTGCATAAGCAGAATCTCTTTCTACCACTAGTTTAGCCTCTATAGAATCAGCAGTTAGCAATTCATGATGCACGATTGGGCCGATGCCACTACTGTGGGATGATACAACGTCCATGGGGACCTCGCTCTTTGATCTTGGGCTAACCTGTTTTGCCATTAAAGTTCCAATTGGATTCCAAAAAGTTGAAGTTAGCAAAACATCTAAACTGGGAGTTATAACAGCAAACCAGTTAAACAAACAAGGAAATAAAGAGTTTCAATTGGATGCTGAAAAGTAGTTATTAACATCATTGTAACTGTTTGTTGCAGCAGCAAAGCAGTTAAACAAACAAGTTTTGCAAAAGGTACCTGTTGTGGCATTGGAGTTTCTCTTGGATCCTGAAAAGTTGAGTAGCCAGTAACGTGATTAGAGCAACCGGTTGCGGCAGCAAAGCAGTTAAACAAATAAGTTTTGCAAAAGGAACCCGTTGTGGCATTGGAGTTTCTCTTGGATCCTGAAAAGTTGAGTAGTCAGTAACTTGAATAGAGCAACAAGTTACAGTAGTAAACCTATTACACAAATATATTTTTGAAAATGTACCTGCTATGCAATTGGACTTCCAATTGGATCCTGAAAACTTGAAGTTGGTAAGATGATTACAGCAACAAGTTACATCAGCAAACCAGGTAAACAAGGAAGATTCTGAAAACATACCTGTTGTGTCAATGGAGTTTCAGTTGGATCCTGCAAACTTGAATGTTAGCAATCAACAAATAAAGTTTTGCAAGAGCCATAAGAAAATAACATCAAACTAGTAAAACTAACCAGTTTTGGTAACGTATTTCATTACACATGAACTAGTAAAACTAACAAGTTCTTGGCAATGTATTAAAGTAACAAGTCGGTACCGTTTACCAGCAACACAGACATTTGTAATTTTTTTTGATGTAAGCAAAATGATTCCAACACAGATATAAGTTAAAAAGACGGTGTCCCTCATATAAGCCTGACAGTTGTCTATCTAAGAACATGCAAACATTACTAGTGCTAGAAGTGATAACAGCAAACCATTTAAACAAACAGGTATCAGAACGTAAATTACACGTGAATTCTGCTGCGCCCTAGAAGTACATATGACCAGCTATCTACGTGCTTAAGTAGCTATTTAAGTTCAGGCAAATAGGTAATTCTTAACAGTAAGTATCAAACACATAGATAGGCGCACTCTATAATAGGATTAATAGGCTATGACATTATGTAATCAGTAGCAAACTAAATTAAGCCAAGCAACGTAATTGAACAATTTTGCAATGAGTGGCTAACTAAAATTCCGAGAAGCAGGTAACTGAACTTATGCTAGCTCTTTGTACAGGCACACTGCAACTTCTTTTTCGCTTACAAGGTTCTACGAAGGAGTCCATGGCATCAATTGCTTGGATACGCAGTCCCAATACTTCTTTCTTTCCACACTGCATTGCTAAGTCGAATGGTTAATCTGGTAAGATGGTGCATCCTTGATATGTTATATGAGGACGTGTAGTCAGACTAGTTGTAGCCACACACATCACACTGGCTTTTACTGTATATTTCATGCGATTACATTTGGCATATCGAGATCTAAGCAATCTACAATAGGATGAAAGATTGGCATCCTTCACATTATTGGCAAACTCAGTTCATAGAAACAAGCAATTCAACCATTCCGTGGGTAAATCAAAAGCGCCACCGGAATATTTTTCACTACCCCTATCATACACGCAAAAGGGGCAACACCACCATAGGGCTGGTATGGGCGGCCGCCTCGGGTGGCTGGAAAGTGCGCACCTAGTTTGAGTCGTCTAGGTTAGCCCATGCTAGTTATGTTCGTCCCAACGCACGAGCAGGCAATGTAAAAAATTAAGAAAAATGTTTCAATTTGGATGGGCCAATAATGTAAGTGCAAGGCAGGCCGTATAGCAGGCTCATGGCCCAAACAAGTGCCTTCCATATCGATTCTCAGCAGGAAAAACCCAATTCGTTCCCTCCAGCCTCTAGTCTGGTTCGCTCCTAACCTAGCCGCCGTTGGACAGACCAACACAACACTTCCTCACGCCCTCATTGGAGGGTGGTCGCCGGGCTTCAAGCGAATGAAAGGACAAGAAGATGAAGATCCAGCCCTGGGTGTAGCCTGTGTGGGAGGCAGCGGCGGTAGCACGAGCATGGCATCGAGCTTGCGCAAATGGATAGTCGCAGCTTGCAAGAGCAGCATGCGCAACGAGCAGGTACATCACATCCCTGATTATATCTAATTCAACTGTTCAATTTCTGGCCAATAGTTAAACCTGACGGTGTTGTGAAACTGCTTGTATGTAGGGAATCTATGAGAAAATGAAACCAATTTCCGCTTATTTTATAACTCCCCCAATCAATATTGAACTGACTGAATCTGATGTATCTAATCAAGTTTTCGGTGCAAACATACAAGCTCATGTTGTTCTTGAGCCTGAAGTGTCTAATGAACAGACTGCTAATGAAGGATTTGATGCAAACATTTTACATGCTCCTGGTGATGAACATATAGTATATAATGAGGGATCTAAGCAAGCATTTTGCAAGCTCCCATTGAAGGATTTAGTGTCTAATGATGATCTGCTATGTTGAGAGAGACATAGAGATTTGCAGGCATTGATGACAAGCAAATATAGTACATTTTCATGGCTTCAGGAAACGTCGAGGCCATCTACTAGAAAGTCCCCGTATCACGACAATGTAGCATAAATACTTTTCTAATCTATTGTTTGAAACTATTGGCATAGTTGTGCAGGATTGATATATTGATATGCAGTTTGCGCACTGGTTATAGGTGCAATTACACTTTGATATTTTCAACTAAAGAACGAATAATTCAAGAAGGTACATACCATGTTAGTAGTCCTTGTACACCATGTTGCATTTTGTGTTTTTTGGTGCTTGCATCATTTAGTGTTTTATAATCTGAACTACTTTGGATCATTAGCTGGTTTTCAAAGTGCATGTAGCTTCACATTTCTGAAGTTATGTTGATTTCTAGAGTGCAAGTGCCTTCGTATTTTTTAAGTTAAATGTTCACCCCTGGTAATTTGAATTCATGGATCCTCCACTGCACATAAATCATACACGCAGGCCAGTACGAATTAAATGAAATGCAGGGACTTACGCTAGCTCGTTGTACAGGCTCACTGCAGCTCTGCTTGCGCTTGGGATGTTCCATGTACAAGTCCATGTTACCACTTGCTTGGATGTGCAGGCCTTGTGCTCCTTGCACCCCCCTCTGCATTTTTGACATAGCGAATGGTTGATCAAATAAGAGGAATTGACCTTGCTGTTGTACCGGAGGACAGATACTTACAAGGTTATACGGGTGTGCAGGATGTGTACCAGATCTCGTAGCGCCATCACGCTTCGCTAAAAAAATGGTTTTGCTTGTTTCAGATGATATCTCCAGAAGAAACAAGAGTTAAAGTCAGAGTTGTACAGGCGTGTAAGCTAAGAGAGCAGTGAAAGGATATCCAAACATCGTCAGAACAGTGCACAAGGGAGTGATGTGTGGATACCTAGTTCGGGCCGGCGTTTGGGCATGCTTGCCTAGCTATAGTGCAGGTCACTTCAGAGCCGTCGAGGGTGATGCGCTGGTGTTGGCTAGGCGCGCACGGATGCAGATCTAGAGTGGCAACGGAGCGCTACGATGCGGTGGACGAGACCATTGGTGAAGCCCCAACGGCGTTGGGGGCAGAGGTGCGACAATGTGCTCGGTGAAGTAGCCCCAGTGAGGTGGGAGACGGCATCGGTGAAGCGCACCTAATGCGGTGGAAGTCGGTGTCTGTGAGGCACGTCGCGGCGGCCGACATTGTTGGTGGACCACCCGGTGCGGTGGACGAGGGCGTAGATGAGGTAGCTCCGGTGCGGTGGTGAAGCGCGACCGTCGTCTTCGTCGTCGTCGTCTGGCACAGAGGTGGGGAAAGAGACGAGACGAGGGGCGATTCAAACTTTGCTTGGGTTGGTGGTGAATTAGGGATTTGAGAAATCTGGGCACGGAAGGGGATGGCGGAGAAGGGAGATTTTGCAGGGCTGGAATTGGGGCCGCTAGATATTTCAATCCGAAACGTGGAAGCGCAAACTTATTCCGTCGTCGTTCTTTTTTGGGGGGAGGGAGGGCGGGGGTGGGTGGTTGGGTGCTAAGCGTCCGTACAACACACGCGACCACCACGACACGACCTTGTCTGCCTGGTGCGCCTACATTTGAGAATGCAAATGAATCTTCTTTCATTTGCAAACGAATCTGTATGTATTACCATGCGCGTGTTTTCCTTGCAAATAATTAGTCATTTGAAATGAGATACTATAAATTAATTATTGAGGAGTTATTTGAAAAAATCGAAACGGTATCAACGGTATCCATGCTAACGTGGATTAGAGTGTGTGTCACATAGTTAGTTATTTGAATTAGAGTGTGTGTCACATAGCAGTCTCCAATTCTAACATGGATTTGCATGTCACGGTATCCATGCTACTTTTTTTAATACAAATTCATATGTATATGATGAACATCATGGTAGTGAGAAAACTTTGGATGGATTCAAACATATGACCTACAAAATAGCACAACAATCGAGTCAATGTCAACTTTTCCAAACCTAATATGGCACGAATTCGAAATAATTACCCATATGCATGGTCCTCAGTTCAAATTTTACAATGTACACGGAATTGAAACATCGATATTAAGTCTCGTACTATCTACATTCAAATGTTGTTTTTAGCCCCACCCCCTCGGCACACACGCTACATACTTCCTGTATCGGCCAATCTTCCTCTCCTAACCACCTTAGGAAGCTATCGGTTTCCGACACACATTCATTCTTTATCTCCATGTTTCGATCTCTAACTCTCTCAACTACACAACCCCCTTTTTTCCACTCTGTTACCAAATGTATTTACCTCACACACCCGCCATTGCACCCCATGCCGAGCTCTCCCTCTCTCTCTCTTCCCCTCCCACCCTCTCTGGATAGATACATGCATTGCCTATCTAGCCCCCAACCTCTCGTGCGCACGCACACACGTTGTCTATCTAGGTCACTACTTCGAGATTGTCTCACTCTTTCTTCCACATGGCGGGCCACACTCGCTCAATATCGCTCTCTTTATCTGAGTCTCGGTTAACCTTGTTTTCTTTCACACACAAATGATATATCTCCCTGTTCGGGCCTCGATCGACACACTCTATACTCTCTCACACAGATTGTCTATCTAGGTCAGTCCATCCAAGCTGTCCCCACTCTTTCGACCTCATGGTAGGCTATGCTTGCTCAAACTCTCTCTCTCTCTCTCTCTTTGTATGTCTCGTTTGTCCTCGCTCTTTCTCGGACACAAACGATATATCTCCATGTTTGAGCCCAAATCGACATATTCATATTGTATACTCTCTCATGCACCTTGTTTATCTAGGTCACTCTCTCCAACCCATCTCACTCTTTCGATCGCACGACGACCCACACTCGCTCAATCTCTCTCCCTTTATATATGTAATCAATTGACCTTGCTCCCTCCAACGCACAAAATATATCTACATGTCTATGGCTGGATAATCTCTCAAGCTCTATCTTACAACCCTCACCCTTCCCAAAAGCTCAATCCGACAATATCTCTCCAGAGCATATATATCTTTTCAATGAATGTCGGACCACACTCACTTTGTCTCTCTATCTATATGTCTCTCAATTGACCTTGCTTTCTCACGCCGTATCTTCCACACATTGAAACTACCTCTCCATCCCTCGCAAAGCCGGAGCTATTTACATTGCGAGGGGGACTCCAACCTTGGATTAATTTGTGTAGGCATTTATTACGGTGGGTTTAGATTATATTTTCGTAGCATTCGGCCCACAACTACTCCGAACACCGTTTCAACCCCCGCACCTCCCCCAATTGGTTTCCCTCTGGCTTGGTCATCGCTCTCTCGCACGTCCTTTCTCGCCTTCAACGTTGCACCATGGTATTATTGCAAAAACTCTGTTGTTCTCTTTAATTATTACAAATAAGCTACAAAACTACACACCGATAGTCCACCTGGAATGGAACAAATTTTGACCCGCAAATTAAAGTGCTACAAACTACACACCGAGGGGCCCACCTATCATGAAACAAATTTGGACCCATATACAAATTAAAAAATAAAGGATGAGGATCGAACATGCGACCAGGGCCTTCAAGCCGCACGTCAATAGGCAACATACGTAGAACAACAATGTTTATTGTACCCTCCTTTGTTCATATAATGTTTTTATATTACCACATCCTATTTAATGGATAACATGTAATATTATTTTTAGTACATTGGTGGGACCGGCTCGTTAGCATGTTGTACTATTCACCTTCACTTACTGGTGGGTTCCATGTGTGCTCTCTCTCCTCCACTTCTGTGTTCAGACGCACGGGAAAACACAAAGAACTCGCGGGCGATGTTGCCATTGACCATATCTGGACGCGATTGCTACCTCTTGAGCATGCGTTGGTTTTCCCTTGAAGAGGAAAGGGTGGTGCGGCAAAGTAGCGTATGTATTTCCCTCAGTTTTTGAGAACCAAGGTATCAATCCAGTAGGAGACAACACACAAGTCACCTAGTACCTGCACAAACAATAAAGAACCTCGCAACCAACGCGATAAAGGGGTTGTCAATCCCTTCACGGTCACTTGCGAAAATGGGATCTGATAGAGATAATAGATAAATATTTTTGGTATTTTGTTGTATAGATTGGAAAGTAAAGATTGCAAAATAGTAAATGAGATGCGATAATAAAAGAGATGCAATACAATAAGAAAGAGACACGGGGGCCATAGGTTTCACTAGTAGCCTCTCTCATGATAGCATGTATTATGGTGGGTGAACAAATTACTGTCGAGCAATTGATAGAAAAGTGCATAGTTATGAAGATATCTAAGGAAATGATCATGAATATAGGCATCACGTTCGTGTCAAGTAGATCGAAATGATTCTGCATCTACTACTATTACTCCACACATCGACCGCTATCCAGCATGCATCTAGAGTATTAAGTTCATAAGAACAGAGTAACATTTTAAGCAAGATGACATGATGTAGAGGGATAAACTCAAGCAATATGATATAAACCCCATCTTTTTGTCCTCGATGAAAACAATATAATACGTGCCTTGCTGCCCCTACTGTCACTGGGAAAGGACATCGCAAGATTGAACCCAAAGCTAAGAGCTTCTCCCATTGCAAGAAAGATCAATCTAGTAGGCCAAACTAAACCGATAATTCGAAGAGACTTGTAAAGATACCAAATCATGCATATAAGAATTCAAAGAAGAACCAGATAATATTTATAGATAATCAAGTTCATAAACCCACAATTCATCGGATCTCGGCAAACACACCGCAAAAGAGTATTAAATTGAATACATCTCCAAGAACATCGAGGAGAGCTTTGTATTGAAGATCAAAGAGAGAGAAGAAGACATCTAGCTAATAACTATGGACCCGAAGGTCTGTGGCAAACTACTCACGCTTCATTGGAGAGGCTATGGTGTTGATGTAGAAGCCCTCCGTGATTGATTCCCCCTCGGGCAGATCGCCGGAAAAGGCTCCAAGATGGGATCTCACGGGTAAAGAAGGCTGCGACGGTGGAAAAGTGGTTTCGTGGCTCCCCTGATGGTTTTAGGGTATAAGAGTATATATAGGCGAAAGAAGTACGTCGGTGGAGCTCCGTGGGGCCCATGAGGGTGGGGGCATGCCTACCCCCTGGGCGCGCCCTCCTATCTCGTGGCCGCCTCACAGAGTTCCAGACTTCAACTCCAAGTCTCCTGGTTTGCTTTCGGTCCAAGAAAGATCATCGCGAAGGTTTCATTCTGTCTGGATTCCGTTTGGTATTCCTTTTCTGCGAAACACTGAAATAGGAAAAAAAACAGAAACTGGCACTGGGCCTCCGGTTAATAGGTTAGTCCCAAAAATAATATAAAAGAGCGTATTAAAGCCCATTCAAGATCCAAAATTGATAATATAATAGCATAGAACAATCAAAAATTATAGATACGTTGGAGACATATCAGCGTTCACAAGTTACGACACCAGTTTCACGTACTAGTAGTACTAGTCAATGTGTACGTGCAATGCATGTTAATTTGAAAGTATATTAAGTGCATGCGGATATTAATTAGGATATTATTTGCGTGTTATTATGTGATTAGCACTATTTTTGGCATGAAATTAACTGCATGCTAAACTTGTTGAGCGCTCGACATTGAACCAGTCTAGGTCATTGGATGAGAAGGAATACATGTGGCTTGATGATGTTTTATATTTAATTTGATACGGCTCTAGCAGAACATTCAATCGATCAAACCATAGATTTCATTCAGTCTGACTTCGACTTTACATTCATACGACGATCGATCTAAAATTAAGGGAAATGATAACGGTTCAGATTTTAAGCATGGCAATCCGAATGTTTTTCATGGTAAATTTAGATGACGCGGTGGCGGGGGCGTCTTGCGGTGGGAACTGGCTCCTCTGTCGTGCTTTCTGTGTCATCGGGCCACTGACCGACGGCGCGGTGGCGTCTTGCGCCGTTGTTGGCGTACTCCTAGACGTTGGCCCTAGCTTCAAGGAAGGCCACAATGTTCTAGACTTCGGTCTCCAGGAGCGAGTCAACTGGCAGGAGGAGGCGACTGGCGTTGGTGCAAGGAAGTGGTCGACGACAACCATCCATGCCGCTGAGGGGGGGCACTGGCACCCGCGGGGACATGCGCTGGCAACAGCGCGGCGGAGACATTCGTGTGCACGGGCACAGGCACGGGCGCGCACGTCAGTGCATGCACAGGCGCATGAAAGTTAGCGGGGATCTCGTGGAACCCCGTGGCATCAAGCTCAGCGACAATGTGCGGCTCCCAGCCCATCAATGCCATGGGGATGGGCGTTGGCATAGTCGGGGCGACGGGAGCGGGGACAGGCGCGTCCTCTTCCCGCAAGGCCGATTCAAGCTCGTGCCAAAGCACCTTATGTTCTTAAGACTCCGGCTAGGTGTCTTCCTCAGGAAACTGGAAGACTAAGGGCAGACCATCGTGATGCGGCATGCGTACGATTAGGTTAGGCTGGTTGGAGGTAGACGATAGGAGAATCGGAGAGGAAGAGAGAAGATTGTAGCAATACCGGGTAGTGCGGGGTTGATTTTAAACTGCGGCGCCAGCGACATTAAAAGTGGGAGCAGTTGGGACGAAGGTGGGCGTCAGAGCCTGGTCAAAGGGCTCGCCTCCCGGTGAGCCTGAGTAGCGGTCTACTCGCACGCCTCCTGTCAGCCAGCGCAGCGGTCTGCTCGCACGCCTCCCATTGACTCACACGCTTTCTCGGACGGCACCTGCCAATGAGAAGCGGGACGTGTTGGCACGTAAATGCCCATGGTTTCAATAGTGAAAGCGTTCGCCTTAACGTGACAGGTCTTTGTTCCAAAATACCTTGGCTCTTCATTTGTGCAACTTCACATAAGCAGCCTGTCTCAAATTTAAGAAAAAATTACGTAGGAATATTTGTCCCATATCACGTGACCATGCTCAGTTTCATGAATTTCTGGTCACTTTTGGATTTTCTGAAATTTAAAATCCAAGATTCGAAACAATATCATAACCTGCATCATGCAATAAATTTTCAAGCGATACATCTTTCCTGTTGTATTTCTTAAGAAAGGATTTGGTCAAACATTTTGCTTAGTTAGACTTCAGACAAGTTATATATGCATAGTAAAAGGACAATCCCTCCGTACCAGTGCATTTCCTGATATATTAAGTCAAGTACTAGGCACGAATGAACGCACTCAATTCTATGCTCATCCTGGCGTAGTACTCCTATTAGTACTAGGCAATGCAGTTGATGGGTGACCTTGGGTAGGGGCGACCGAGGGAATTGAGCCGTGCTCCGCACGGTAGGTAACATTGTCTAGTTACTAAAGCATCCCTCCATTGTTCATCGATAGTCACTATGGACCGGGGACATGAGGGGAATTTCCTAAGGGTGGAATTCTGGCCGCCAAATATTTCGACTTGAAATGCGGAGGCTCGACTGGTTGGGGTTGGCTAATGTGCGTACCACGCACGCCACCAGATGGACACGAGCCCTTTTTTGAGGATCAACATGAGCCCGTTTTTTAGGATCAATACGAGCCAAGGTATGGCTGGTACGCCATTGGGTGCTGCCATTCGAGTATACGAAATGAATCTTTTAAATTGCTGAACGAATCTATGTGTATTACAATGCCCGTATTTTCCTTGCAAATAGTAATCTCAACATCGTAATTGATTTATGACGAGTTCTTGAATTAGAGTGAGTTTGTGATATAGTGATCTCAACATGGATTTCACATTTCATGGTATCCCTAGTAAGTTTTTAATTGCAAATTCAAATCTAAAAGATGAAGGGTATGGTGGTGAGAAAACTTTGTATGTATCAAGCATATGACCACACACACACACACACGAACACAACAACAATCCAATAAGTATAGTGTATCTATTTTTCCAAACCATTCATGTATGACATGAATTCAAAAATACTCCTTCTGTTCCTAAATATTAGTCTTTTTAGAGATTTCAACAAGTGACTACATACGGAGCAAAATGAGTGAATCTACACGCTAAAATATGTCTATATACATCCGTATGTGGCAGTCCATTTGAAATCTCTAAAAAGACTAATGTTTAGTAATGAAGGGAGTAAAATGTAAGACATGCATGGTCCTCAATTCAATATTCAAAATGAACAGGAAACTGAAACATGAATATTAAGTGTAGTGCTACAGTACATGCAAATGTTGTGTTTAGGCGGAGCTATGTAGATTGTCGGGGGTTAACCCCTCAACCTTAGATAAAATTGTGAAGCTATGTTTAGGATTGTTTAGATTATATTTGTCCCCACCCTCCCAAACACCGATTGGTTCTGCACCCCCCACCTCCCCGGGAGAATATCATGTGCCCCCACACCTTAGATGCTATATACTAATATGAGTTCCTTGGAGCTTGTAGATCTGAGATATAGGATCTCACAGGATGTCTTAATATTTTTAAACGAAACCTTGATGAGTTTGAGAATTGCACACAATTTGTACAAAAACTACTCAGATGCCCTTGGATCCCATATCCAACGACCTCGAAGCTCGTATCACCGTAGCATCTAAGATGAAGGAGGACATTATATTCTCCTGTATGTAAGAATATCATGTGCTACCACACCTTAGATGCTTTGGTGATACAAGCTCTTCGGAGTCGTTGGATTTGTGACCCAACAACTCCTCGGTGGTTCGAATGTTTTTTTGCAGACAATCCCCCAAAGAGTTCGGCCACTGCTTGCAAGCACAAAGACTTCTCAGATGCCATTGGATCTCAGATCAAACGACCTCGAAGCTCGTATCACCGTAGTGTCCAAGCACCTGATGTTTTCTCGCATGGGAGAATATGAGGTACCCTACACCGTAGATTCTATGGTGATACGAGTTCACGGAGATATAACGGCTCACGGTAGGAGGTTTGATGTTTTTGCAATATACGCCTGAGAGAGCTTGGGAATTGTGAAGAAAGTACAAGTACTACGCATGTGGCATCTGATCACAGATCATACGACCTAGATGCTTGTATCACCGTATCGGCTAATTAAGCTACGGGGAGCACCTAATATAAGCAACGGGGAGCCGTTGGTCCAAGATGCAATGGCACACATGAGGCCTGAATGTTTTATTTGCAAAAAAACCCTTGGAGAGTTTGGAAATTGTGCATAATTACAAAGACTACTCCCAAGCCATTGGATCTCAGTTCCAACGATGTAAAAACTCGTATCACCATAGCATCTAAGCTGCGGGGTGGATGTGATATTCTATGCCGCTATCATTTTTGTTTGTAAACTTGCAAAATACGTGTAACTCGTGCCGTTACTTGTCTAACCGCGCAAAATGTTTGTTCAAAAAAACCATCCTACACTGAAATATCAGAATAACACATGGGGGCCCCACTTGTCATTGATCAAATTTGGACCAAAACTAACAAACTGACAGACGAGATTCGAACTGGCAACCTGGACTACAAAGCGTAAGTCGATAGCCTGAAACAACAATGGTTGTTGGCTTTGTCCCATAACTTGATTTTATACAGTATTACGTTGAGTAGAGTAGAGGAGTGGCTCGTCAACACGTGCATGACCATTGACTCACTTACTAGTGGGTCCCAGGTCTGCGATCTCTATCTCCTCTCCATCGTCTAACCTTTAGACGCACGGGCACACACGCAGAGCGGCGCTAGCTTGCCGTGGTGTTATTATAACTAAAAAAGCTTGGAAAATAGAAGAATCGCCTAGAACAAGGGACGTTGTGGCTGGGCGAGACGGAGCTAACCACACCTATCCTCCGTGCCACATTAGCATGATGAAGCTGTGTGGCTAGTGGGGTGTTTTCGACCGATTGGCTGGGTCCCGAGGTCGAACCATAGGTAGTACGTCTAATACAGTATAACTTTACACGCACATTTTTCCTCTGTGCCGAGACGTGGCACACCCTATCGCGCGGTTTCGGGGTCCTCCCGGGTGGTGCACGCATATATTCTTCCTTGCCGAGACATGGGACGCCCTACAACACGTTTTCTGGATCCTCCTCGGTCATAGCACCGAGGCAACTAAATGAGTCATCAAATCATGAAAGACCACCTTTCCCTCCGAGTACATCAGTGAAGCACGGTGGCTAGCTAGTTGGGCTAGTGCGACCGATTAGCTAGGCCGCCGCCACATTTGTTTTTTCACCCCTTTTTTTATCTCCTTGCCGGCAGGTAAATTTAAATATCCACCGCGGCGTTGCTCTGGTCTTTGGGTGCGGCAGGCGCAACAGGATTTTTAATTTTTTTGATTGATGGGAGCATGCGCAACATCATTTTTAATTTTTTGATTGACGGGAGCAGGCGCGGCAGCAATTAGTCACGATGACTCCGCCTGTAAAATCCACTACTCGTTGATGTGAAAAGTCGTCGACTAGTGTTTTCCCATGGTGAAAACCAAAAAATTCACCCCACTCCTCGGCTGGCTCCCTCCGACTTCCCGTAGATTGCATTGCCTTTCAGCCATTTCGCACCCTTTGCTTCCTCTCCACATTGCTTCTACCTGGTGCCATGGCGGTGCAGCAGATCACGGAGTCTGAGGTGAGGCACCTGACACAGGAGCTCCAGGCCAAGGATGCGGAGCTCAGGGCCAAGGACGTGGAGGCCCGTGAGCTCAAGGAGGAGAGGAGTGCCATGCTCCTTCGTTATGTTCGGGAGTTCACGGAGCTTCAAAAGCGGCAAATGTCCACCACAAAGATGTTCGAGGCGTCGACGGTGTTGCTGTAGAAAGCGGGAGATACGATAGGCCGTCAGGGGAGCCGGCTGGAGCGCGAGCGGGCCGATCATGACGAGGTCCAGGATCGCCTCAGCCACTTGGTGGACCAAGTTGCCATGCACGTGTTGCAGCTGCGCGATGCCTACCGTCGTGCCAGGGCGACCATGCCGGCCGTCGGGCTAAACCCGTTCGACCATCCCGTCAACTTCAACGAGTTGCGGCTTCCTGACCTGGTCTCCTTCTTCACCTATATCTCCGAGGAGCTAAGCCGTCTCCGCGCGATGGTGGGGGCAGAGCTGGACAAGGAGGGGTTGCGGGTTGCCATCGTCGTTGCCGGGCGAATCCTCTCAGGGCTCCGTCACTGGAATCCATTCGTGCCATTGGACGTCGTCTTTGACGAGCTGGCTCCCGTCGATCGGGAGCGGGCTCTGCAGGCGGTTGCACCCTGCATCACCAACGCCGTGCGCCTCGAGAAACAAAGGGACTTTGGTGGTGTTTAGGCGTCCTCTGCATGGGCATGTCCATGTCTCGGCGCAACATGACCGTTGGATCAAACTCAGACGGTGCAGATTGGTCACTGTAGCACAAAGCGTGTGGGTGTGTTTGGTTGCATTCTCATCTCAATATAGTTGTTCCCTCTTCGTGTATTTGTGTTAACCTACTAGTGTGGACTCATGCACCCTTCATGCACTCTGCCAAACACCCAAAAGTGGGTCGAGAAGGGAACTTTTGCTCCCATATCGTGCACCCTTCATACACCCTGCCTAACACTGATTCGTGCTTCATATGGTTCATGTTTCGTGGAGTACTATAGCACCGTACTCTCCGTGCGCTGTAAACCTAGTTTTGTTAACATTGATCTCACCGTTCATTCTCGACCGGATAGTTGAAAAAGCGGTACTATGTTACATTACTGTTTATATAGTTGACATGCGCACAACATCATTTGTTGTCGTCATATCTTACTACGCTAGCAACAAGATTATGTAGTACTGACGTATGAACCACTGCACATGCCTAGTAGTAGGAGCACTGTGTATGTTCAAGTGGTTGCCGTGTTTCGCACTCCTCCGTCGTAAGAGTGGAAACGCTTGCTGTAATCATTTTTTTCTTCAGAAAAACAATGGACACGCTCTACCGTGCGGATCCTCCTAGACGGTCGTCGGGAACCTTGCTACTCAATTTCGCCGATGTGTGGGACAGCCAGCATCGGGGTCCACCAGCCATGCACTAAATTAATCCGTAGTAGAGTGCCCAACTACACGGTAGACTACCCCGATCGAAGCGCCACAGTAATGCCCAATGAGCCGTCAAATCACAAAACCCCCTCCTTTCCAGCAGTAAGTTGGACAGACGAAGCAACCATCATTTCACTCTTCTCTCTCAGCTTCCTCTCTTGAAGAAAACCCCCACTCTCTTCTCCCTCATCTTGTTCCTCATTTCTTCAAGAAAACCCTGACATACTTCTACCATTGTTCTTCTCTCCCAAAGAAGGAAAGGTGAGTGCATCAATGGTGTTGATTCTGGCCAAGGCCCGGTCTTGCAACCCCGAGACTGATCCTATAACTCCCTCTCTGTTCTTCTTTTGGGTTTGTGATTATGGTTTCTTTTCTTTTATTTCTATTTGACAGTTTCTTGATGGACGCTGGAGCACTGGCCGAAGTGATGTCTATGGCTCTGGCCAAAACCGTCGAGGCTCATGGTACGAAGAAGCGCAAGCACCCCGCTGAGACTACCGCAGAAAACCTCAAAGCCATCGCCCTATCCAAGCCCCCCTCTCCGGGATCCCTCATTAAGAAAGTCTAGGTAATATCTCTTCTTGACGATCTTTTTCTCGATCTTGATCGTGTTTTTTCATCTAACACACAGTACTAGTACTAGTAGTACAACTTTCTGGGTGATTTTGCATGTGACTTTTGTGTGCCAAATGACGGTCTAAATTCCTCTTTTGACCAAAACATGCGAGAGGTTGACACTGATTTCTTATAGATTACTTTCAACTACTTTATGAACATCAATGCTACCTTTGAAGAGGGTATATTTGCCTCAGTAACCTGTGTTATAGATATTGCAAGTAATTCCTCTACTCTCATGCCTTTAAAGACATGTTCTAGTGTCTTTGTTCACTCATTTCTGTGTGTATATGTAGTCATATATGGAGTAAAATATCGAATATCATCTTATATTTCTGAACGGAGGTAGTAATAAAATATCTGGTTTCTGTTTTAATTAGAACTAGGTCCACGGTGGAGATGAAGTTCTCAAAGTCATGTCATGTGAACCGGAAGACCTGGGGATGAGTTCTACTGCTAAACTATCCAGCTGCTGTGTCCATGTCGCCACGTGTCCTGAACTAGTGTTTTCCTGTAGCATTGTTGTCACACGTGTTCTTGAAGCTGTACTTGACCACACCAATTTCCTAGCTGTGCCTGCGATTACGAAGGGTGTGGTTCTTGTAAAGCTTCCCAACAAATCTGATGCGGCCTGTCTTCATCGTCATGTTTATGAGTGGAAAGACCACTCTGTTAGGTTCTCCAAGGTTGACAAGATGGTGATGGTGCTGATAGACATCTCTCACGAAGTCCATGGCCTAGTCAAGTTATGCGGGGTTCATCCCGTAGGTCAGTGGCAAGAAATAGTCTGCAGAGTTTAATTAGTGCAACTTTTCTTGTCTATAGTAAGTGCTATTGTTCAGTACTTGATTTGTGTTTGTGAACCCTGTATTGTTTAGTACTGCCGCTTTTGGTGTGTGGTGAGTCCTGAGAACAGTCTATGTTAATGTGTGTCGACTCAATTTAGTCCATATATTTTGAAGTATCCAGATCATCTTTTTTGTGAGGATGATTTATCAATTATTGTTACACTCCAATATCTGTATGTATTGCAGGGTTTATCGCACCCACCAGGATTTCCAGTCCCATGGATGTTTGGTCCATACGATTTGTCACGACCTTTGGACTATCCTGCTTGTGGGAGTAGGCGGGGACCTGCATGCCACACGTAGTTGGACGATCAATCTTCTGTTTAGTACTTCAACATAGTGATTTCCTAGTAAGGATTCACTCGTGTCACATCAAGTAAATCTTATTGATTTACTGTCTAAATCTTATTGATTTAGTGTCATGTTTTCTCTCTTTTGCTGCAATTTTATGATGCAGGTTTTGCCATGTGACATTCATCACAGAATAAACCGTTTGGTTTGCTCTATGATGGATATTTTGCAGGTTTCACTTCATATGTCATGTCAGTAACGAAGGCACTGTCGATGACTTATATTACTGGAAAAAATTGGATCAGTCTGTTGTCTGAGTACAAGCTGAATCCCTATGATGAACTGCAGTTTGGTTTAACAAACATGCCACAATTAGTCCTTATCGCATTTAAAAGAAATGAAGAAAAGACTGGATCACTGTCATGGATCCCACTCAAGTTAGAAAGCTGATCATAGTAGACCAGACACGATCGCCGCTGTCTCGCACATCAGTACCACCTTCAGCAACGGATCGAGCACCGACAGCAGCAACAACTCAGTCTGATCCAGCTGAGGATTGGGCACCGACCGTGTTAGAGGATCAGGCGGATCTACCGGAGGATCGGGCATTGACACCAGCACCTGCTCCGACACCAACACTAACTCTACAAGGATCACCATCTCCAGCAGCAGCGGCGGCACTACCAGTCGCACAGGCACTGGCACCAGCAACGGCTTCAACACCTGCACCAACACTTGCACTTGCATCTGCTCCGGC
The DNA here is from genome assembly GCF_018294505.1 of Triticum aestivum. Classification (NCBI taxonomy): domain Eukaryota; kingdom Viridiplantae; phylum Streptophyta; class Magnoliopsida; order Poales; family Poaceae; genus Triticum; species Triticum aestivum. The sequence goes on along the minus strand of NC_057806.1, from coordinate 388,282,301 downwards.
CCGTGGAGCGGCAACGGAACCAGCAGTTGCACCGGCAATAGACTGGGTTGCAGTTCGCACTTCATATACCGAAGTCCTTACAAAAACCGACATGTCCACCTTCTTGGTAAGCATTGGCCGCCCAAGTGCTTCGTTCTTTTTTCTTTCCATGTTGTTTCACATGATTCACTGTGTTGATCTAACTGTTTGTGTATGTCTTCTTGTTTGCAAACAGAGAATTCCTAGAGCAATGAGGGAGTCGTTCAACAATCCGGGCGACCGTGGCCAAGTTTCTCTTACCATGTGCAGCCTTGGTGTGAATGAACCTTCTCAATATACCGTAAGTACAAAGGATGGTCGCATGATGATTGATACTAAAGGATGGTCAAGGTTTAAATCTAAATCATATCTTGCGGTAGGGGATGATGTCAAAATCGAACTTTCTCGGCAAGGAGAGCTGGTCCAAATCAACTTTGAAATTCTTCAGTAGCAGCACGCAACTGCCTAACTGATCTATCCTCCGAGAGATTTTGATGTAATAATCTGGCATGGTGAAACAAGTATCCTGTGTGTATAAGTAGTACAACAATATTATTTATCACATGGTATATCGTTGATAGAATTGCAACTCTGATTGTTGGTTAGGAACTGTCGTTCGATTTCATTCTAACAGCTGTCGTGCTTTACTCAATTTTGTGTATTCGCCTTGCGACCGCATCTAAAACCAGCGTCGTACCGATCACTTGCTGAGGTAGAACACATGGCCCCCAAACATGCAAGCCCACCAGCCTGTGGCCCAAAGTCCAGAATCGTGAGCCTGTCTGAGTATTATATTGTCAGCTGAACCCCCATAATGCACGTGCATTGCACGTAACATCAAGATGCATGTGTATGAGTATTTTATCTTGTGATAAAAAAGGATGAACGAGGGAAGGCCTTATTTGCAAATGTGAAGAGGTCTGTGGGTACCCTTTTTTTCAAAATTGCCATAGTTCCTTCCTATCCATCAGATATAAATCGGACGGCCTATATTGCAGGATGGCAGGCACACCATCATCACCAACTCATCTATACTATGTTAAAAAACACTGTTTTTTATAATTATTTATATATATTCCCCTTGATTTTTCTTATGTATAAAGTTGTGATATAAAAGATTTTTATATTTCTTTACAGAGGGAGTATCTCTCTGTCAAAAATATATTTATGTGTAACTAGTTACTCCTGTCTTTCTACTTCCTTTCACTGATATGTGGGGCATCTGGCAATGGGGTCCACGTGCCATATGCATCAAATTAGAGTGCACAACTGCATGGTAGACACACCCTGGTTGTAGCGCCGCAGTAATGCGCCCAATGAGCCGTCAAATCACAAAAAACCCCACCTTTCCAGCTTTAGCAGTAAGCTGGACGGACGAAGCGGCGATATCTCACTGGGCCTGAATCCCCTTCTCCCTCATCTGCTTGTTCAGAGAAAACCCCCACTCGGCGATTGCATAGGGTTTTCCCATGGAGAACCTGGTACGAATTCTTCATCCATCCCTGATAAATCCAAGTCCCTTGGTCGCGGGTAATCCTAGGATGGCAGCCGCCGCCATTGATGCATTTTTCTTCCTACTGAATCTAGTGTGTTTAATTTGCAGTGCCCAAAGTGCGAGGACCCTACAGGATTCTGCGCCCTCGGTGAGATGCCACACTTATTCCTTCTCATCCTAATACAAGATTTTAAAACATGCATAGTATGTTCTTAGAATCCTCTTTTCTATCCGGGAGGGTGGGGTTTTTTGAACATGCTACCGATTAATTTGGAAATTTGGATTGCTATATTTGGATAAAAGGTACTAGTACCATGGTCAACACTGACGTGAAGGAGGAAATTATTTCTAGATTTGGATAGGGAATACATTGTGTTCTGATATTATTTTTCCTGCAGTGCATTCCTTGCTCTGCTAGAACACATGTACTCAAGATGCTCGGCCTTGCCATAACTGAATACACCAGTTTAATGGTCACAGTGAAGACAAGCCATGGATATAAGTTCCGAGTTGGGTTCATGAACCAAGAAGATCACTTCTTTTTTTATGGTCGAACTTGGATAAACTTTCTAAAGTGTTACAGACTGAAAATTGATGCACGAATGTTGATGGAAATAGCAGAACCTGGTCTCATCTTCAATGCGATCTTCCACCCCGACGTCATTCCAATTGTTCATCCATGTTAGTTTTGTATCTGGTTCTTGCTTGTTGCCTCGATTACTTCTTAATCCACCTATTCTGTCTAACTAATCACAATTTAACTTTAGAAGTAGCAATGAATCTCTCACGAAGATGGTACTTCTAACTAATATTTTCTTATAATTAGTGGCGCGTGTAGGTTTTTTCAGAGTTAAGCAGGCTACTCGTTTGTTATTCTGTAAGAACTCGGCTGTTACTGATGGCACTGAAGTTGACTGGGGCGACATCCACAAGTTCCTACACTTTATTGATCGTCTTGAGGTCCTTGTGGGGCGTTTCAATGGTGGAAAGCCACGTGGGATATGTGTGCCACTGCTACATGCTACCTCTTGAGCGCTGCATTGATTTTTCCCCGAAGAGGAAGGGATGATGCAGTAGAGTAGCGTAAGTATTTCGCTCAGTTTTTGAGAACCAAGGTATCAATCCAGTAGGAGGCTACGCGCGAGTCCCTCGTACCTGCACAAAACAAATAAATCCTCGCAACCAACGCGATAAGGAGTTGTCAATCCCTACACGGCCACTTACGAGAGTGAGATCTAATAGATATGATAAGATAATATTTTTGGTATTTTTTATGATAAAGATGCAAAGTAAAATAAAAGCAAAGTAAATAACTAAGTATTGGAAGATTAATATGATGAAGATAGATCCGAGGGCCATAGGTTTCACTAGTGGCTTCTCTCAAGAGCATAAGTATTCTATGGTGGGTGAACAAATTACTATTGAGCAATTGACAGAATTGAACATAGTTATGAGAATATCTAGGCATGATCATGTATATAGGCATCACGTCCAAGACAAGTAGACCGACTCCTGCCTGCATCTACTACTATTACTCCACTCATCGACCACTATCCAGCATGCATCTAGAGTATTAAGTTAATGAAAACAGAGTAATGCCTTAAGCAAGATGACATGATGTAGAGGGATAAATTCATGCAATATGATGAAAACCCCATCTTGTTATCCTCGATGGCAACAATACAATACGTGCCTTGCTGCCCCTACTGTCACTGGGAAAGGATACCGCAAGATTGAACCCAAAGCTAAGCACTTCTCCCATTGCAAGAAAGATCAATCTAGTAGGCCAGACCAAACTGATAATTCGAAGAGACTTGCAAAGATAACCAATCATACATAAAAGAATTCAGAGAAGATTCAAATATTGTTCATAGATAGACTTGATCATAAACCCACAATTCATCGGTCTCAACAAACACACCGCAAAAAGAAGATTACATCGAATAGATCTCCACAAGAGAGGGGGAGAACATTGTATTGAGATCCAAAAAGAGAGAAGAAGCCATCTAGCTAATAACTATGGACCCGTAGGTCTGAGGTAAACTACTCACACTTCATTGGAGGGGCTATGGTGATGATGTAGAAGCCCTCCGTGATCGATGCCCCTCCGGAGGAGCTCCGGAACATGCTCCAAGATGGGATCTCGTGGATACAGAAAGTTACGGCGGTGGAATTAGAATTTTGGCTCCGTTTCTGATCGTTTGGGGGTACGTAGGTATATATAGGAGGAAGGAGTACGTCGGTGGAGCAACAGGGGGCCCACAAGGGTGGAGGGCGCGCCTGGGGGTAGGCGCGCCCCTACCCCGTGGCCTCCTCTTTTGTGTCTTGACGTAGGGTCCAAGTCTCCCGGGTCTTGTTCGTTGAGAAAATGACGTTCCCAAAGGTTCCATTCTGTTTGGACTCCGTTTGATATTCCTTTTCTTCGAAACCCTAAAATAGGCAAAAAAACAGCAATTCTGGGCTGGGCCTCCGGTTAATAGGTTAGTTCCAAAAATAATATAAAAGTGGATAATAAAGCCCAATAATGTCCAAAACAGTAGATAATATAGCATGGAGCAATCAAAAATTATAGATACATTGGAGACGTATCACTACACTCGTTGAATAGGTCCAACTGTGTCGAGAAACTTATGGTACGAGCTGTTTTTTGTAATATATGTTGTTCATAAACTCTTGCTTATACACAATTTTATAGTTGTGATCTTCTTGAAACAGAAACTTCCCGGTTCTATTGTGCCTATATAGATGCCTGACCATGGTCGGGTCAGACTTGCGCTTGGTCACAACATGATGTTTATGTCGACCTACTCCATTCCCCTTGGAGGTGAAAATATACTTATTCATGGGTGGTCTCAAATAATGAAGGCCCGTCCATCTTGGAGAATAGGACAGAAGATTATGTTCTTGCTTTTCCATGGCTCTAAATCGAATATACTGTTTATTGACCACATTGCGAGATGAATCCGCTTTCAGAAGGTTGTGGATGCCCGGGGTGGCGCCTGGGCCTTGTCTTGGGGCTTGGCGGCCTCACCCTTGGTTAACTATAGGCAAAGTACCACTGTCCGAGGCGTGTTTTGTACGGTTAACCAAGCTAAAAGCAGCAGGGGCACTTAACAACCATACCTGAAAGTAGTATAAGTACTCATACTGCTTTTAGCTATGGTTGTTAAGTGCCCCTGCTGGTTTCAGTTAACGTTGTTAAGTACTCCTGCTACTTTTACAGTATGTCATGTTTCTTCAATCCTGTCTTCCTCTAGCCGCCAAAACCAAACCAGCGCTGGCGGGGCCGCCTGCTTCCACCTCCCACTGCTGGTTGCGCCACAGCGCATGCATAACCGCCCCACCGTCTCCTAAATCGTTAACGCCTACGTCCAAGGCCTCGCCGTCATCCTCCACGCGCTTTGGTGTGCTCGCCGCGGCGCTGCCCTCTTGCATTGTCAACATGGTCAACAAACAATAGGAATCGGCAGAGGACTGTACATGGAGGGGATGACAGTAGGGGCCCACCATGTCCATGGCCGGACGCAAGGAAGTTCCTCTTTTTTTGTTATATATACTCCATTGTCAATGTATGGAAAAATAAAATGCTTCCTCCAAGTGGTTTCCTGACATCTGGGACCCACGACATTGTCAGCGTATATAGTTAATAGACAAGAGAACACCACCACAAGATCGGCTGACACCTGGGACGTAGCTGCTCGACCAGCATTTTTTTGTTATTGTTGAGATGGAGCAGGGTTTCAACTGGGCTATGGCCCGTCTAGCCTAGACTTATATTTTATGTTCACCATATGACCAGCCCAGCTATTTTTTCTTTGTGAAAATGAGCCCAGTTTATTTTTTCTGAAGAATACCCAATCCAGGCCTACTTATTTTTCTACGCCCCGATGGGCTGCAACTCTTTCAAGACACCTGCAAATCTTGAAAGTAATATGAAATGGGTTGTAAATATAAAAACAGATGACAAATTGGCAATTACTTTATAATTTCTGAATTTTTTCACATTTCAGATTCCTATTTCACTAGGCTTTAACCTAATTTAAATATATCTTCAAAGTAATTTAAATCCGTCTTGACATTTCGGTATTAAAAATAGTTTGGAACCCACAGAAACATGCAAAATTTTGTTTAAATTTTTAACCCTGGCCCTGGCCAATAAAAAAAAGGACTTCAATAAATTGCATAAGAAGTTGCAATGAGCTATAAATAAATTATTAAAAAATAGGGAATGGTCTGACTTGTGGACCTATTAAGTTGATGCGTTTGTAAGATTTTTTACTTATTATATACATCAACAAACGATTCTAGCAGACGTAACCGTTGGATGTCAATCCAACGCCCGTCGTGTTTCTTCAATCTCTAATCTTCTTGCTCCAGCCGCCAAATCGAGCGCCGACGGGACCGCCTGCTCCCGCCTCCCGTGGCCGGCTGTGCAGCCGCGTAGGCCTCACATCCCCCTACTACTCCCACCATTGGTCAGGCCATCCCTCTACTCACCCACATCCCTCCACTATTGTGGCTTCGCCGCCTCCGGGTCATTCCCTTCCCGGGTCTCGTCGTCGTCCATCGCGCTGGTGTTCTCGGCACGGCGTGGTCAATGTTGTCAACAAACGACAACATCTGAAGAGGGATGTACATGGAGAGACTGACAGTGGGGACCCACATGGTCCATGGCCACACGCAAGCAAGTACCTCCTTATTACGCCAAAAAGAATGAATACTTTCGCTGATAGGTCGGACCCACCAGCTATATCTTCGCATGCAAGGAAGTGCCTCCTTATTATGGACAAAAAAATGAATACTCCCCCTGCTAGCTGGGACCCACCATAGTGGGAGCCTGACTTGTGGGCCTACTAAGTTGACGCGGACGAAGGGCTTTGTCAACTTAGTCAACAAACGATTCTATCACCAGTGACCGCTGGATTGTTAACATCCAACGGTCGTCCTGCTTCTTCAACCTTTGATATTCTTGCTCCAGCCGTCCAAACCACCGCGTGCTCTTGCCTCCCATGGCCGGCCGTGCTGTCGTGGAGGCCTCACCGCCCCCTACTACTCCCATCAGTGGCCAGGCCCTGCGGCGACGACAACCTCATACCGCAGCTGAAGCAGTCAACCCACGTACTCCCCTCCGCGTGGGAATCCACTACCGCGTCTTCCCCGGCTCCGCGTCGTCCCCTTCCTAGGCCTCACCGTCGTCCACCGCCCTGGTGCACTCGGTGCGGCATGGTCAACATGGTCAAGGAACGATTCCATCGGAACAGTACTGTACGTGGAGAGGTTGACAGTTGGGTCCACGGTAGCATCAAGGAAGTGCCTCCTTATTACGCGCAAAATAATTATTCCTCCACCTGACAGCAGGGACCCACCGGACGGGCCACCGTATTTCATGAAAAAAATGTTTCCCCCTGACTGCTAGGACCCACCAGCTACATCTTTGCATGGAAGGAAGTGCCTGACAGTCAGGACCCACCTGGTCATTCTGGTCACGAACGTGTACGTACATACGACCGGTCTGTCTGCAGGCTGCAGCGATGAACCGTGGCCATGTAAGGAAGGGCACATGTCATAGTATAGGCATGCACGTGTCGTAGTAGAGGCGCGCATGTAGCATGTACACGTATGTACAACGACCAGGGTGCAAGAAAGAAAATACGGCCACATGCGTACATACGGGCGGGGTCTCGAACGCCTACTCACGCATATGTACGGCCAGGGCTCGTGTACATGGCTGGGTCGGAATGAAGAAGTTGCGCCGTCGTCGTGTTCATGGGGAGGCAATCGGCTGGGTTGGAACGGAATGCATCATCGTGTTCATTGGGATCCAACCAGCTTGGACGGAACAACCGATGGAAACGAGGCCTGGCATACCACGGAACGGAGGAAACGGCCTTGTGTTCGACTGGCCATGGTCGAAACGGGATCCTGTTCATTAGGAGGGGTCTGGCGTATAGCAAAACGGAGGAAATGAACTTCTCTTGGACCTCCTACGGTCGAAACAGAGTCCTATTGATCGGGAGGGGTGTGGCGTACCGCAAAACGGAGGGAACGGACTTGCGTTGGAGTGCTACGGTCGAAACAGGGGTCCTGTTCATCGGGACGGGTGTGGCGTATCGCAAAACGGGACTCCACAAGATACTGTTAAAAGGATCGAGATGGACCTAGAGGGGGGGGGGGTGAATAGGTACAATTACAAATTTTAATAGGTTAGTCCCAAAAATAATATAAAAGTGGATAATAAAGCCCAATAATGTCCAAAACAGTAGATAATATAGCATGGAGCAATGAAAAATTATAGATACGTTGGAGACGTATCACTACACTCATTGAACAGGTCCAACTGTGTCGAGAAACTTGTGGTACGAGCTGTTTTTTGTTATATATGTTGTTCATAAACTCTTGCTTATACACAGTTTTATAGTTGTGATCTTCTTGAAACAGAAACTGCCCAGTTCTATTGTTCCTATATAGATGCCTGACCATTGTCGGGTCAGACTTGCGCTTGGTCACAACATGATGTTTATGTCGACCTACTCCATTCCCCTTGGAGGTGAAAAGATACTTATTCATGGGTGGTCTCAAATAATGAAGGCCCGTCCATCTTGGAGAATAGGACAGAAGATTATGTTCTTGCTTTTCCATGGCTCTAAATCGAATATACTATTTATTGACCACATTGCGAGATGAAGCTGCTTTCAAAAGGTTGTGGATGCCCGGGGTGGCGCCTAGGCCTTGTCCTGGGGCTTGGCGGCCTCACCCTTGGTTAACTATAGGCAAAGTACCACTGTTCGTGGCATGTTTTGTATGGTTTTGTACTCATACTGCTTTCATCTATGGTTGTTAAGTGCCCCTGCTGGTTTCAGTTAACGTTGTTAAGTACTCCTGCTACTTTTACAGTATGTCGTGTTTCTTCAGTCATGTCTTCCTCCAGCCGCCAAAACCAAACCAGCGCTGGTGGGGCCGCCTGCTTCCACCTCCCACTGCTGGCTGTGCCTCAGCGCATGCATAACCGCCCCACCATTTCCTAAATCGTTAACGCCTACGCCCAAGGCCTCGTCGTCGTCCTCCACGCGCTTTGGTGTGCTCACCGCGGCGCCGCCCTCTTGCGTTGCCATTATGGTCAACAAACAACAGGAATCGGCAGAGGACTGTACATGGAGGGGATGATAGTAGGGGCCCACCATGTCCATGGCCGGACGCAAGGAAGTTCCTCTTTTTTTTGTTATATATACTCCATTGTCAATGTATGGAAAAATAAAATGCTTCCTTCAAGTGGTTTCCTGACATCTGGGACCCACGACATTGTCAACGTATATAGTCAATAGACAAGAGAACACCACCACAAGATCGGCTGACACCTGGGACGTAGCTGCTCGAGCAGCATTTTTTTATTATTGTTGAGACGGAGCAGGGTTTCAACTGGGATGTGGCCTGTCTAGCCTAGGCTTATATTTTATGTTCACCATATGACCAGCCCAGCTATTTTTTCTTTGTGAAAATGAGCCCAATTTATTTTTTCTGAGGAATACCTAATCCAGGCCTACTTATTTTTCTACGCCCTCATGGGCTGCAACTCTTTCAAGACGCCTGCAAATCTTGAAAGTAATATGAAATGGGTTGTAAATATAAAAATAGATGACAAATTAGCAATTACTTTATAATTTCTGATTTTTCCACATTTCAGATTCCTATTTCACTGGGCTTTAACGTAATTTAAATATATCTTCAAAGTAATTTAAATCCGGCTTGACATTTCGGTATTAAAAATAGTTTGGAACCCACAGAAATATGCAAAATTTTGTTTGAAATTTTAACCTTGGCCCTGGCCAACAAAAAAACAGACTTCAATAAATTGCATAAGAAGTTGCAATGAGCTATACATAAATTATTAAAAAATAGGGAATGGTCTGACTTGTGGGCCTATTAAGTTGATGCGTTTGCAAGATTTTTTACTTATTATATACATCAACAAACGATTCTAGCAGACGTAACTGTTGGATGTCAATCCAACGGCCGTCGTGTTTCTTCAATCTCTAATCTTCTTGCTCCAGTCGCCAAATCCAGCGCCGGCGGGACCACCTACTCCCGCCTCCCGTGGCCGGCTGTGCAGCTGCGTAGGCCTCACATCCCCCTACTACTCCCACCATTGGCCAGGCCATCCCTCTACTCACCCACATCCCTCCACTACTGTGGCTTCACCTCCTCCGGGTCATTCCCTTCCCGGGTCTCGTCGTCGTCCATCGCGCTGGTGTTCTCGGCAAAGCGTGGTCAACGTTGTCAACAAACGACAACATTGGAAGAGGGATGTACATGGAGAGACTGACAGTTGGGACCCACATGGTCCATGGCCGCACGCAAGCAAGTACCTCCTTATTACGCCAAAAAGAATGAATACTTACGCTGATAGCTCGGACCCACCAGCTATATCTTCGCATGCAAGGAAGTGCCTCCTTATTATCGACAAAAAAAAAATGAATACTCCCCCTGCTAGCTGGGACCCACCATAGTGGGAGCCTGACTTGTGGGCCTACTAAGTTGACGCGGACGAAGGGCTTTGTCAACTTAGTCAACAAACAATTCTATCACCAGTGACCGCTGGATTGTTAACATCCAACGGTCGTCCTGCTTCTTCAACCTTTGATATTCTTGTTCCAGCCATCCAAACCACCGCGTGCTCTTGCCTCCCATGGCCGGTCGTGCTGTCGTGGAGGCCTCACCGCCCCCTACTACTCCCATCAGTGGCCAGGCCCTACGGCGACGACAACCTCATACCGCAGCCAAAGCAGTCAACCCACGTACTCCCCTCCGCGTGGGCATCCACTGCCGCGTCTTCCCCGGCTCCGCGTCGTCCCCTTCCTAGGCCTCACCGTCGTCCACCGCCCTGGTGCACTCGGCGCGACGTGGTCAACATGGTCAAGGAACTATTCCATCGGAACAGTACTGTATGTGGAGAGGCTGACAGCTGGGTCCACGGTAGCATCAAGGAAGTGCCTCCTTATTACGCGCAAAATAATTATTCCTCCACCTGACAGCGGGGACCCACCGGACGGGCCACCGTATTTTGTGAAAAAACATTTCCCCCTGACTGCTGGGACCCACCAGCTACATCTTCGCATGGAAGGAAGTGCCTGACAGTCAGGACCCACCTGGTCATTCTGGTCGCGAACATGTACGTACATACGATCGGTCTGTCTGCAGGCTGCAGCGATGAACCATGGCCATGTAAGGAAGGGCATGTGTCATAGTATAGGCATGCACGTGTCGTAGTAGATGCGCGCATGTAGCATGTACAGGTATGTACAATGGCCAGGGTGCAAGAAAGAAAATACGGTCACATGCGTACATACAGGCGGGGTCTCGAACGCCTACTCACGCATATGTACGGCCAGGGCTCGTGTACATGGCTGGGTCGGAATGAAGAAGTTGCGCCGTCGTCGTGTTCATGGGGAGGCAATCGGCTGGGTTGGAACGGAATGTGTCGTCTTGTTCATCGGGAGCCAACCGGCTTGGACGGAACAACCGATGGAAATGAGGCCTGGTGTACCACGGAACGGAGGAAATGACCTTGTGTTCGACTGGCCATGGTCGAAACGGGATCCTGTTCATTAGGAGGGGTCTGGCGTACAACAAAATGGAGGAAACAGACTTCTCTTGGACCTCCTACGGGCGAAACAGAATCCTGTTGATCGGGAGGGGTGTGGCGTACCGCAAAACAGAGGGAACAGACTTGCGTTGGAGTGCTACGGTCGAAACGGGGGTCCTGTTCATCGGGACGGGTGTGGCGTATCGCGAAACGGGACTCCACGAGATACTGTTAAAATGATTGAGATGGACCTAGAGGGGGGGGGGGGTGAATAGGTAAAATTACAAATTTTAATTATTACTTAGCAATTTTAGGCAATAATGCGGAATATGAAGGTGAGCCTAACAATTGCAAGTGTAGTACTAAGTGCTAGGCAAGTAACACAAGTATGTAAGTAAGCAAGGACAATGTGATATAAGTAAGTGCTAAGAGACAAGTAACCACAAGTAGAGAGTTAGGGTTAGGAATAACCGCAACTTCGGGAGACGAGGATGTATGCCGATGTTCCCTTCCTTGGAGGGAAGCTACGTCACCGTTAGAGAGGTGGATGTTACCACGAAGGCACACCAACGCCACGAAGGCTCACCCTATTCTCCCTTTGAGACAACACCATGAAGGCGTTTCTCAACCACTAGTGGTAGACCTTGGGGTGGTCTCCAAACCCTCACAAACTTTTCCGGGGGTAATCACAAAGGTCGATTCCTCTCCGAAAGACTCCTACCGCCTAGGAGTCTCCAACCTCCAAGAGTAACAAGAACGACGGGAAAATCTCAAGACTTGCTCAAATCACGAATTTCTTTGGTGCAAAGATGGGAAAAGAGTGGATCAATCACTTGATTGGAAAACTTCTCTCAAGTGCTCTCAAATCCCTTGGGATCTAAGATTTGGTCTGGAAGAGTGAGAGAGTGAGTGAAATGTGTTCTTAGCAAGCTCAAAGCGAATGGTCAATCTTATCCCGTGGGGGGAGAAGGCTATATATAGTGGAGGTGGAGAAGTAACCGTTTGAGCAACACAAGTGCATGGTGGCACAGATAGGTCCGGACGTCCGACAGACGTCGGTCGTCCGGTCGCTGGAGAATCACAAGCCACGAATCAGCATACAACTAACGGACGCCCGGACCGATTCGGTCGTCCGGTGACCGGACATCCGTAGAGGACCGGATATCCGTAAAAACTGGTCTGTTGAGTAAGTGTCGGACGTACGGAGGATAATGGACGTCCGTGGACCGGACGCCCGGAGAAGCTCGGACATCCGTGAATATTGTTCTGTGAAGAAACTCCGGACGACCGATGAGAGCCGGACGACCGGACAGCTGAAAGGGATCGGGCATCCGTAACGTACCGACGTTCGGTGAAAAATGGAGTTGTGGGTTTTGAGCAAATCTTTCACTAGATCCATCGATCCCCTCTTAATAGTGTGGGATCCCTATACTCAAGAACAAACCGTAAACAAAGCCAACGCTATTGTCTTGTATCTCCAATCTTGAGTTACATGCATTTGTCTTTCGTCATGATCCACACACGGCCTATGAGACATAATCCTGGAATATACTTGATAAACATGATTAGTCCCATACATGCATGTTGTCATCAACATCAATATAAGATTAAGGGCATGATTGCACTTTCAACTGTTCATCTCCAACGTCAACCTCCTGCAGCCTGCACAAGCTCCTGTTCATCCACCGTTGACCTCCTCCAGCCTCCACCTGCGACTGTTCATCCACGAGCTCCTGTTCATCCAGCCTCTACCGCGCGCTCCTCCACCGGCTACTGTTCAACCAGCCCTCTCCACGGGGTCTTGTTCAACCACCCCTCCACGGGCTACTGTTCATCCAGCCCTCCACCGACTATTTTTCAACCAGCCCTCCACGGGGTCCTGTTCATCCACCCCCCAACCGGCTCGATCGGGATCATGTTCATCCAGTGACAACACCACAGGGTCTTGTTCATCCACCCCCCTTCGGGAACTGTTCATCCAACCCCCCCAACAATGTTCACTGTTCATCCAGAGGCAGCATTGATCGGCTTCAGTTAGCAGCAGCAGCGAAGGAATCACTCGGGTTCAGTTAACAGCAAGAGATCGATCACTCGGGCTTAGTAACGTAGCTAGTGCAATCGCTCGGGTTCAGTTAGAGCCCAATGCCTCGCTCGGGTTCAGTTAGAGCACAACGCCTCGCACACCCGCATGTACGTACGAGAGAAATGCGCATCGATCGTCCCCCGACCACCCACCGTAACCGGTAACTCCCCCGATATTTTCCTCGCCCTCGCTTCTACCATGGGTTTTTCCATCATGGATGGCCCAAAGAATGTCATGCAGCTGCGTCTCCAGCCCACCCAGGATGGAAAGCCCATTTTCTGTCATGATTTTTTGTCATAGAAGTAGGACCCCACCACATCTATGATGATACCGGGTTTTGTCACAATTATCGTCATAGAAGTGTCATAAGCATGACAGAATTTTTTTCGTTCGGCCCAAAATGTCACAGATGTGTCTTTTTTTGTAGCGTTCTACTTTGATTTGTTCATCGGGTTTAGGTGTTCTAATATAACTTTTGTTTACCACAGTTGAAACTTTAGCATGTTCCTTTATCCTAATAGGGAAAGGTGATTTCTCAATATAAGCAGTAGGAACAACTGGATCAACATTATAAATTATAGCTTCCTTTTTAGCAAGTACCGGTTCTTTAATTTATTCTTAATAGGTCGGTAATATTTAAACCACTTCTCCTTAGGGAGATCAACATGAGTAGCAAATGATTCACAAAAGGAGGCTTCTAACTCAGAGTCAAGTCCATATTTAGTGCTAAAATTTTGAAAAGCATCGGTATTCATAAAAGATTTAACACAATCAAACTTAAGCTTAATACCTGACTCTTTACCTTCGTCGAGTTCCCAATCTTCAGAGTCGCGTTTAATTCTTTCTAAAAGATCCCACCGGAATTCAATAGTCTTGTTCATAAAAGAACCAACACAAGAAGTATCAAGCATGGATCGATCATTATGAGAAAGCCGAGCATAAAAATTCTGGATAATAATTTCTCTTGAGAGCTCATGATTGGGGCATGAATATAACGTTGACTTAAGCCTCCCCCAAGCTAGAGCGATACTTTCTCCTTTACGAGGCAAAAAATTATATATGTTATTCCGATCATGATGAACTAGATGCATAGGATGTGAAACTCCAATTTCAATCGATTCCAATTCCAAGATCCAATATCATCGCATAGCCTATACCATGCCAATGTTTTTCCCTTCAAAGATAAAGGGAAAACCTTCTTATTAACTTCATCTCCGGGTAAACCTGCAAGTTTAAACAATCCTCAAATTTCTTCCACATATATCTAGTGCATATCAGGATGTTCGGTTCCATCTCCTGCATAAGGATTAGCTAGCAGTTATTCTATCATACCCAAAGGAATTTCGTATTCAATATTTTCAGTAGGTGTAGTAGGTTGTGGGGTAACTAATTGTGGTTCCGGTTGAGGTGAAGATACCCCAAACAAACCCCTCAAAGGATTGTTTTCCATAGTAACAAGTGACAATAAATTTTAGCACATAGTAATAATTTTTCCTTACCAATTTCCATTTACCAAGAGCCCTTCACTCCCCGGCAACGGCGCCAAAAAAGAGCCTTGATGACCCACAAGTATATGGGATCAATTGTAGCCTTTTCGATAAGTAAGAGTGTCGAAACCAACGAGGAGCAGAAGGAAATGACAAGTGGTTTTCAGCAAGGTAATGTCTGCAACTACTGAAATTGTAAGTAATAGAGTAGTTTGATAGAAAGATAATTTGTAACAAGCAAGTAAGGGTAATATTAACAAAAGTGCAGCAAGATAGCCCAATCCTTTTGAGGCAAAGGACATGCCAAAACGGTTTCTTATAATAAGAAAAGCGTTCTTGAGGGTACACGGGTATTTCATCTAGTCACTTTCACCATGTTGGTTCGATTCATGTTCGCTACTTTGATAATTTAATATGCAGGTGGACCGGTGCTTAGGTGTTGTTCTTACTTGAACAAACCTCCTACTTATGATTAACCCCCTCGCAAGCATCCCCAACTACGAGAAAAGTATTAAGAATAAATTCTAACCATAGCATTGAACTTTTGGATCCAATCGGTCCCTTACGGAATGACACATAAACTAGGGTTTAAGTTTCTGTCACTCTCACAACCCATCATCTAATAACTACTCCACAATGCATTCCCTTAGGCTGAAATATGGTGAAGTGTCATGTAGTCGACGTTCACATGACACCACTAAGCGAATCACAACATACATACTATCAAAATATTGAACACATATCAAGTTCACATGATTACTTGCAACCCGACTTCTCCCGTGACCTCAAGAACAAAAGTAACTACTCACAAATGATAATCATGCTCAAGATCAGAGGGGTATTAAATAGCATATTGGATCTGAACATATAATTTTCCACCAAATAAACCATATAGTAATCAACTACAAGATGTAATCAACACTACTAGTCACCCACAAGCACCAATCTATAGTTCCGGTGCCAAGATTGAACACCAGAGATGAACTACGGTTTGAGAGGAGATGGTGCTGTTGAAGATGTTGATGGAGATTGCCCTCCCCAAGATGGGAGAGTTGTTGGTGATGATGATGACGATGATTTCCCCCTCCGGGAGGGAAGTTCCCCCGGTGGAATCACTCCATCGGAGGGCAGAAGTGCTCGTGCCCAAGTTCCGCCTCGAGACGGCGGCGCTCCATCCCGAAAGTCCTCTCCTTACTTTTTTCTAGGTCAAAATGATTTATATATCAGAAGATGGGCACCGAAGGTGGGCCGGGCTGAGCACAACCCACCAGGGCGCGCCTGGGGGGCCAGGCGCGCCCGGGTGTCTTGTGCTCACCAGGTGGCCCCCTCCGGTGGTTATTTGATCCAGTATTTCTTATTTATTCCATAAAAAATCCTCGTGAAGTTTCAACTTTTTTGGAGTTGTGCAGAATAGGTGGCCTGACGTAGCTTTTCCAGGTCCAGATTTCCAGCTGCCGGAATTCTCCCTCTTTGTGTGAACCTTGCATATTATGAGAGAAAAGGCATTAGAATTACTCCAAAAAGAATTATTATGCATAAAAACATCATAAATAACAGTAGGTAAACATGATGCAAAATGGAAGTATCATATCTCTATTGGCAAGCTTAATAGTAACATCAATATCTTCTATCTCAGCAGGTGCAATATCATTCATAATTTCTTGATATAAGGTAAAAGGAATTGCACTAACACTAGCACCCACATCACATAAGCCATGATAACAATGATCTCCTATTTTAACAGAAACAACAGGCATGCCAACAATAGGTCTATGTTTATCTTTAATATTGGGTTGAGCAATTCTAGCAGCTTCATCATAGAAATAAATATCATGCCCATCAATATTATCAACCAAGAGATATTTAACCATAGCAATACTAGGTTCAACTTTAATTTGTTCAGGAGGTGTAGATGTCCTAGTATTACTCTTACGAACCACAGCTGAAGCTTTAGCATGACCCTTTATCCTAACAGGAAAAGGTGGTTTCTCAATATAAGCAGTAGGAACAACAGGATCAACATTATAAGTAATAGTTTCTTCTTCCACTTTAATAGGTTCTACTACTTTCAGTTCAATGGGAGGATGATATTTAAACCACTTCTCCTTAGGGAGATCACCATGAGTAGCAAAAGATTCACAAAAAGAAGCTACTATCTCAGAGTCAAGTCCATATTTAGTGCTAAATTCACGAAAAGCATCAGTATCCATAAAAGATTTAACACAATCAAATTTACGGTTTATACCTGACTCATTACCTTTGTCGAGTTCCCAATCTTCAGAGTTTCGTTTAATTCTTCCCAATAAATCCCATTTGAATTCAATAGTCTTCTTCATAAAAGAACCAGTACAAGAAGTATCGAGCATGGATCGATCAATGTGAGAAAGACGAGCATAAAAATTATGAACAATAATTTCTCTTGAGAGTTCATGATTGGGGCATGAACATACCATTGATTTAAGTCTGGCACAAGATTGAGCGATACTTTCTCCTTCACGAGGCCAAAAATTATATATATAGTTCTGATCACGATGAACCAAATGCACAGGATAAAACTTCTGATGAAATTCCAATTTCAGTCGGTTGTAGTTCCAAGATCCAATATCATCACATAGCCTATATGATGACCCACAAGTATAGGGGATCTATCATAGTCCTTTCGGTAAGTAAGAGTGTCGAACCCAATGAGGAGCAGAAGGAAATGATAAGCAGTTTTCAGTAAGGTATTCTCTGCAAGCACTGAAATTATCGGTAATAGATAGTTTTGTGATAAGATAATTTGTAACGGGTAACAAGTAATGAAAGTAAATAAGGTGCAGCAAGATGGCCCAATCCTTTTTGCAGCAAAGGACAAGCCTGGACAAACTCTTATATAAAGGAAAGCGCTCCCGAGGACACATGGGAATTATCGTCAAGCTAGTTTTCATCAAGTTCATATGATTCGCGTTCGGTACTTTGATAATTTGATATGTGGGTGGACCGGTGCTTGGGTACTGCCCTTCCTTGGACAAGCATCCCACTTATGATTAACCCCTCTTGCAAGCATCCGCAACTACAAAAGAAGTATTAAGGTAAACCTAACCATAGCATGAAACATATGGATCCAAATCATCCCCTTACGAAGTGTTGGTGTCAAAACCGGCAGATCTCGGGTAAGGGGTCCCGAACTGTGCGTCTAAGGTGGATGGTAACATGAGGCAGGGGACACGATGTTTACCCAGGTTTGGGCCCTCTTGATGGAGGTAATACCTTACGTCCTGCTTGATTGTTCTTGATGATATGAGTATTACAAGAGTCAATCTACCACGAGATCAAAGAGGCTAAACCCTAGAAGCTAGCCTATGGTATGATTGTATGTTGTGATACAGACTAAAACCCTCCGATTTATATAGACACCGGAGGGGGCTAGGGTTACACAAGGTCGGTTACAAAGGAGGAGATATACATATCCGTATTGCCTAGCTTGCCTTCCACGCCAAGTAAAGTCCCATCCGGACACGAGACGAAGTCTTCAATCTTGTATCTTCATAGTCCAACAGTCCGGCCAAAGAATATAGTCCGGCTGTCCGGAGACCCCCTAATCCAGGACTCCCTCAGTAGCCCCCGAACCAGGCTTCAATGACATTGAGTCCGGCGCGCAGTATTGTCTTCGGCATTGCAAGGCGGGTTCTTCTCCAAATCGAATGTCTGTTAAGTAGTGTCTGGCCCCATAAATGTTGGACCTTGGCTCCTATGCTCAATAAGGGCTATCTTCCACGCGTCGAACGAATACGAGGAGCCAGGGCATTTTTACATTTCCCCCCTAGCCAGGTAAATAAATTGTCTATTAAAGGGATGGGGATTCTTAGATCCAATCTATACCATCCTCCCACGGCGAGAATCCATCGGAGCGCGCTTCCGAAAAATCCACTCCAACATGGCCGACCACCGCAGCTCCTCCTCCCACCCCCGTAGCCCTAAGCCCTGTGATTGGGAGAGGTGTTCAGTCCCACACAGTCGATTAGTAGAGCTGCAGACTCAGGGATTTCTCCCTCCAGCATATATGGTCCCCATCCGAGCCGGGCTCGCCACCTATAATGGCGGGGAGCAAGCGGAGAGCTTCCCCAACCCCTCTAAGGGGGAGCGGGTGTGCCTTGTTCCTTACTTACTAAGGGGACTCGGATTTCCAATTCATCCGTTCCTCCGCGGGCTCCTGGAGTTTTACGGTCTCCAACTGCATAATTTCACCCCTGCTTCCATATTACACATCGCCGGCTACGTTGCCCTTTGCGAGCTATTTCTGGGTTGCGAGGCGCATTTCGAGCTGTGGAAAAGGTTATTTTGCCTTGTGCCCCGCACACAGAAGGGGTCACTTTATCAAGTGGGCGGAGCCGAAATATGGCACATCGCCGAAACCGGATACCTGTCCGGTACTCCGAAGAAGACGTCCGAAGACTGGCCTTCGGAGTGGTTTTATATGGAGGACGTCCCCCTTCCAGACCCTGTTCGGCAGTGTCTTCATGAGTTCAACAATGCTCCTATGAAGAAACGCCGAAGCTGGTGCCCACGGAGCCCCCAGGAGGAAGACAACGGAGAAGTCCTTTACCCGATGAACCGAATTAAAGCGCTAGCTCAATCAGGATTGACAATAATCGAGGTTATGTCAATATGCATAACGTGGGGAGTGCAGCCACTTCAATATCGAGGGAACCCCCTGTGGTGTTTTAACGGGGAAGATGATGCCACCCGTTGCGGGCGTAAGGGACCGGACTCCGCTGCTGCTTTAGCAAAATTATGTCCGAGTTGTTCAAGGGAGAGGAAGAGGATTTCATTCGTATCAAGCCACGGGATGGATTCTCCATGTACAACCCTCCAAGCTAGGTGAGTTATACCTCTTTACTCCCATTCTTCCCGCATTCTTCGTCGTAGGTACTCACCTTGCCATTTTACGGCAGGAACTGCGAAAAGCTGTTAGGGAGGTCAACAACCCATCTCCACAACCAGAGGAGCCTGGCCGGGCCCTCGGTCCCGGACTCGAAGAGGATCCGGACATATTCGTGGAGCTGATAGACTGACAATTCTATCAACTGAGCTGCAATGACGCCATGGTGGCCATAACGGCCGACTATCCCGGACTACTCCCTGCGTCGCACGTAAGAAAAACCAAAATCCCAACTCCCAAAATAGGATCCCCTTTTAGACACTTCACCTACCGTACGCATATGATGTTTTACAGGGAAGGCACTCAGGACGCCGTGCCGAACCCGCAGCAACTCGCCAACAAGAGGTACCGAAGCCGGTTAGGCCAAAAAGGAAGGCGATCAGGACGGAGACGCCGGCGCAGAGGTATGACACAAAACCTCCCTCCATGGTTGTCGTCTTTCTCAAAATGCAATGACGTCCATGCTTCTTTAATAGAAAAAACGCTCGCCGAAGTATATCCGGAGAGGCTGCCGATCACGCCTCCACCAGTCGGGCTCTAGGGCCGGACATAGAGGCAGAAGCCAACATGGGGCAGACGCCGGATGCTCCTCCTACAGAGGATGCGGATAGACTATCCGCTACAAATTCAGAAGTGGAGAGCACCATGAATCATAGGCGTCGCCGGGCCGTACTCCGTGACGCCTGCTTCTCACCAGAGGCATTTGATGCCTTCAATTCTGGAGACGCGCACCTCTGTGCTGCTCAAAATGGTCTAGCCAGAGCCATGGACCAATATGTAAGGGATATACGGGTAAGAAAATCTGATGATTATATGTATCAGTAGCCCCTGAGACTTGAAACAGTTAACGCAACTAATTTAAGGATCATTATTTGTGCAGGTTCTTATGAAGAAGAATTCCCAACTGTCTCAAGAGCTGGACGAGTGCAAGGCCTAGCTGGAAGCCGCTGTTGCCGCATTAAAGGAGTCCAAAAAGGGTCCCCCTAGTAACTATTTTGTCTATTGCAAAGAATATCGGTACTAGGTAGTATGCGACATGTATGCACACCTAACAATAGATGTTGCAGGTGGCCCCGGAGTGAATCCGGAGGCCGTGGAGGCGGATACGTCACGTGATGATCGATAGTGAAATGCTGGCGAGCGCCTGCTGACGTGAGTCAGGCAGGAGAAAAATGATCTCCAAGATGCCAATATCCGGCTGGGCGTGGAACTGAAGGATGTCCGAGCCCAGCTTGCGGACTCCGTGAAGGAGAATAAACGACTTCAGCGCAGCATTTTTACTAAGTGATTGAATGAACTTTTTAAAGGAGTTCGGCGAAGAAGCCTGCTAACAGCGTTATGTCTGCAGGTATGCTGACGTGTCGTCCCGCGGAGGAGATGCCCGGGTCTTCGGGTGATCTTCTACTAGAGCTCTCACAACTGCACGAACAAGTTCGGTAGGTGATGCAGAGTATTGCCCAAGCCTTGTGGCCCTCCGTGTCCCTGCCAGGAGGCATGGGGGAGCTTATAGAGAAGCTCAAGGGAGCGCAGCGGCACTTCTGATTATGGAAGATATCAGCCTGCCGACAAGGTGCAAGGGAAGCCTGGGCTATGGTGAAGACACGATATACCAAGGCTGACCCAAACCACATGGCCGAGGTCGGACCTGTGGGGCCCGATGGGAAAGAGATCCCCGCCAGTTTAGTGTATGATCAAGTAGAATTGGCTGCAAAGTATTCCCAACATGATTGTAGGCTAGACAACATGTTGGATGGTATAGAAGAAGAATTTAATCAGTCTTAGTGACTGTGTACTTCAAGTGACATATGTAATGTCCCTAGCCGGATTGTAAATCATTTGTCATGGCGGACCTTTTCGCTTCAACTTCTGGACCCGATAGTCCAAAGTGTATCCGAATACCCACTTGGTTATATAAAAACCGGGGTATGCATGGAAACTAGGCGTAGGGGTCACAAGTGCTGTAACAGATAAGTACCCAACTATCTATGTTATATTACATGGATAGTAAGAAACATCTTCCAGGGAGAATAGTTCCGTTAAGGGTTCCTTTCCCTGGGTACGCATGCCCTAATGTGCATGTCCGAACTGCGAGATGCATGTTAAAAACATCTAGGAGCGTGTAGTAATTTAAATGAAAGTCATCTTTTATTCACCGACCGAATATTCCCTTAAGAACGCTAGCTTTCGGCTTCACCCAGTCTGAGGTACACATCCGGAAGACCCGACAGTAACAATCGCAGAGGTGCTCCCCTTATGCCCTAGCCGAATTAACGGGAACATAGGGCATAAATACAAGAGCTAGGCAACCCAACTTGGCCATAACTTAAGTCATATAGATGCATATAATGGCGAAAAAAGGTACATGCGGAAGAATAACACATGTGCGGGGCATAAAGCCCGTAAAGGTAATTAGATTAAGCTTATGTATAGGAAGCCCCCAGGTATGTTGAGCGCGGTTAGCGCGTCAAGATTGTGTAACCAAGACACAAATGTAGCCCCTTAGGGCCTTGAAGAGAAAAGAGAGAAAGAAAGAGAGAGAGAGAGAAAAAAGGTGTGCAAAAAATTCATGGAGGTAAGGAGACGAACATAGAGTCCGGCGCTAGGCGTAGAATCTTTGGAGTCTGGCTGCGTTCCATGGGTTTGGCTCGAGTCGATTATTCGATGCATCCCACAGACGGTACGCTCCACTGGTCAGAACCTGGTCGATAATGAAGGGACCTTCCCATTTGGGCTTGAGCTTGTTCTTTTTCTTCTCTAGCAGGCATAGAACTAGTTCGCCAACGTTATAGGTTTTGGCCCGCACTTCTCTGCTTTGATACCTTCGAGCCTGTTGCTGATAGAATGCAGAACGGGCTTTTGCCACGTCGCGCTCCTCCTCCAGGGCATCCAAACTGTCCTACCGATCGAGCTCGGCCTCTCTTTCTTCGTACATGCACACTCGAGGTGAGTCATGAATTATGTCGCAAGGCACCACCGCCTCAGCGCTGTACACCATAAAAAACGGTGTGTATCTAGTAGTGCGATTCGGCGTGGTCCGCAGCCCCCATAGTACGGAGTCAAGCTCTTCTACCCAATGAGTGTCTGATTCCTTTAAAGATCAGACTAATCTAGGTTTGATGCCGCTCATGATAAGACCATTCGCTCGTTCGACTTGACCGTTAGTTTGCGGATGATAGACAGAAGCATAATCGAGCTTGATGCCCATGTTGCTGCACCAAAGTTTCACCTCGTCGGCTGTAAAGTTCGTGCCGTTGTCAGTGATGATGCTGTGGGGGATGCCATAACAGTGTACAACCCTGGATATGAAGTCTATCACCGGTCCGGATTCAGCCATTTTGACAGGTTTGGCTTCTATCCATTTGGTGAATTTATCCACCATGACCAGTAAGTATTTTCTCTTATGGGTTCCCCCTTTGAGGGGTCCGACCATATCGAGCCCCCGGACTGCAAAGGGCCATGTAATGGGGATTGTTTGGAGGGCGGTAGGTGGCATGTGGCTTTGGTTTGCAAAAAGCTGGCAGCCGACATAGTGCTGTACCAGATGTTGTGCATCTGCCCGGCCCGTCGGCCAATAAAAACCTGTACGGAAGGCCTTGCTTACAAGGGCCCGAGCTGCAGCGTGGTGGCGGCCGAGTCCGGCATGGATTTCTGCCAAAGCTTCCGCCCTTCCTCTTCGGAGATGCACCTTTGAAGGACTCCGGTTGTGCTTTTCTTCTAAAGCTCTCCCTCATGGACCTTGTAGGCTTTAGATCGCCGCACAATGCAGCATGCCTCATTTTGGTCCTCGGGTAATTCCTGTCTGGTTAGGTAGGCCAGGAATGGTTCTGTCCACGGGGCGATGACGACCATTATCACATGGGCTGAAGGTGTTATTTCGGTGGCAGAGCCTCCGATTTTGTAAGAGTGTTCGGCATCTGGGGTTGTGGCCGGGTCCGGAGTATTTTTGCCGGTGTCCCCTTCCCATACCATAGATGGTTTAAATAGTCTTTCCAGGAAGATGTTCGGTGGGACAGGGTCGCGTTTAGCGCCGATACGGGCTAGGATGTCCGCCGCCTGGTTGTTTTCCCGAGCCACATGGTGGAATTCAAGCCCCTCGAACCGGGCTGACATTTTGAGGATGGCGTTGCGATATGCCGCCATTTTCGGATCCTTGGCATGGAAGTCTCCATTTATTTGGGATATTGCAAGGTTCGAGTCCCCACGCACCTCTAGGCGTTGGATGCCCATGGAGACTGCCATCCGGAGGCCGTGTAATAGGGCCTCATATTCGGCTGCGTTATTGGAGTCTGTATATAGTATTTGGAGCACGTATTGCACTGTGTCTTCGATGGGGGGACATCAAGACGACGCCAGCCCCCAGACCAGCTAGCATTTTAGAGCCGTCAAAGTGCATGATCCAATTGGAGTATGCGCCGTACTCTTTAGGGAGTTCGGCTTCTGTCCATTCGGCTACAAAATCGGTCAGTACTTGCGACTTAATGGCTCGTCGTGGCTTATATGTTATGTCGAACGGGGGGAGCTCGATGGCCCATTTGGCAATCCGGCCCGTGGCATCGCGGTTGTTTATTATGTCATTGAGTGGTACTTCGGAGGCCACCGTAATCGAACACTCCTGAAAGTAGTGTCGTAATTTCCGAGATGCCATAAATACCGCGTATGCTATCTTTTGGTAATGTGGGTACCGTGATTTGCATGTAGTGAGGACGGTGGATACATAATATACCGGATTTTGAAGTGGGAATTTATGTCCGTCCATCTCTCGTTCGACGACGAGCACTACGCTTACAACTTGGTGAGTTGTCGCTATATATAATAGCATAGGTTCGCCAACAGTTGGCGCGGCCAGGATTGGGTCGGTGGCCAGGATGGCTTTTATTTCTTCCAGTCCAGCCGTGGCCGCGTCTGTCCACTCGAAGTGTTCGGTGCACCGAAGAAGGCGATAAAGGGGAAGTGCCTTTTCTCCTAATCGGGAGATAAAGCGGCTTGAAGCCGCCACACATCCAGTCAATTTCTGGATTTGCTTGAGGTCAGTTGGGATAGCCAACTGTGACAGAGCTTGGATTTTAGCCAGATTTTCTTCAATTCCTCTACTGGAGACGATGAAGCCCAGGAGCTTTCCGGCGGGAACGCCGAAAATGCATTTTTCCGAATTGAGCTTAATGTGGTATGTTCGGAGATTGGTGAACGTGAGCCTCAAGTCGTCTATTAAAGAGTCGACGTGTCTGGTTTTAATGACCACATCGTCTACATATGCCTCCACAGTCTTACCGATCTCCTTTTCCAGACATGTCTGGATCATGCACTGATATGTTGCGCCGGCGTTTTTGAGCCCGAAGGGCATTGTGTTAAAGCAGAAGGGGACGTATGGCATTATAAATGCCGTTGCGGCTTGATCAGACTCCGCCATCTTAATCTGGTGGTAACCGGAGTATGCGTCGAGGAAGCACAATGATTCGTGTCCTGCGGTAGCGTCGATGATTTGATCGATGCGAGGGAGTGGGAAGGGATCCTTTGGGCAAGCCTTATTAAGGTCTTTGAAGTCAACACATAGGCGCCAGGATTTGTCCTTCTTTGGTACCATCACCAGGTTTTCTAGCCAATCCGGATGTTTTATTTCTTTAATGAATCCGGCTTCCAGTAGCTTGGCCAGCTCCTCTCCCATGACTTGTCGCTTGGGTTCAAAGAAACGCCGAAGAGTCTGCTTGACCGGCTTGAATCCTTTTAGAATATTAAGGCTATGCTTGGCCAATCTGCGTGGGATTCCTGGCATGTCTGAAGGATGCCAGGCAAATATATCCCAATTCTTGCGCAGAAACTCCCATAGTGCGGCGTCTACAGCGGGTTCTAACTGTGCCCCAATGGATGCTGCTTTTGTAGGGTCCGTTGGATGGACTTGAAATTTAACTATTTTGTCCGCTGGTTTAAAGGAGGTGGACATGGATCTTTTGTCTAGTATCATGTCGTCCCTGTCCACCGTGGAGCGCAGCACGGTTAACTCCTCCGCCACAAGGGCTTCGGATAATGCCTCGAAGGCTAGTGCAGCTGTTTTGTTCTCGGTGCAGAGTGCTATGTACGGATCACTAGCTAGAGTGATAATTCCCTTGGGTCCGGGCATTTTGAGCTTCATGTACCCGTAATGGGGTATGGCTTGAAAAATCGTGAATGCCTCCCGCCCTAGAAGGGCGTGGTACCCGCTACTGAATGGGGCCACTTGGAATGTAATTTCTTCAGACCTGTAATTCTCCGAAGTGCCGAATACCACATCAAGTGTGATTTTCCCAGCGCAACGTACCTCCCGACTAGGGATGATTCCTCGGAAGGTCGTACTGCTTTGCTCAATACGGTTGCTGTCTATTTCCATTTTTTGGAGAGTTTCCTCATAAATGCGGTTTAATCCGCTACCGCCATCCATGAACACCTTAGTGAGCCGAAAGCCATCCACAATTGGACTGAGGACCAAAGCGGCTGGTGCTCGGGTTGTTCGTAATTTAGGTTCATCACTGGCATTGAAGGTGATAGCCGTGTCACTCCATGGATTTATTGCTGCCACGTGGCAGACTTCGGCAAGGCTGCGGAGTGCTCGCTTACGCCTATTATTTGAGGCGAAGGTCTCGAAGACTGTTAATACTGTGTTGTTATTCGTGGGAAGGTGCTCTGAGGTATTTTGGGTGAGAAGATCCTCCCCGCTTTTGGCCACCTGCCGGAGTACCCAACATGCTCTAAGGCTGTGTGTTGATATGGTATCCACTGTACTATGGACTTTGCAGGGCCCGTTGAGCCATCCCTCTAATATGGTTCCACGCCCTGTAGTGGGATTTTACTTCTTTGTAATTGAGTCGGGCGACTTATGAGAGTGCACCCTTTTAGTTCGGACTGGGGATTTTGTCAGAGCCGGATTATCCCAAAATTGCGTTTGGGTTTTCCAGGCACTTTCCATCGCATAGTATTTCCGTATTATGGCCGCCAAGTCAGTGAAGTGTGCTATGTCACGGCTACTTATGGCGTTGAGGACTCCCTTGTCCGTGCAATTGTTGCAAAAGAACGAAATTGCATATTCCTCGCGACAGTCCTTGACCTTGTTCATTACAAGGAGGAATCTGGCCCAATAGTGATGTACTGTCTCTTGGGGCGCTTGCCTGATGTGGGAAAGATCATTTGTATCCGGGTGGGTGGGTGGATTTAAGTACAGACCTTGACCCAATCTGTGATCCCGGGGCAGGGGGGTTTCCGATCTTGGAAGTTCGGGCTCCGGGATGTTGCCCTGTGGGTTTGGTATGCGGCCTAATTCTGGATTCAGGGTTAGGGCGGTGTCCTCCCATGAGCGAGTATCCTGTTCGGAGAGCTCGGGAATCCGAACATAGTTCGTCCTCAGGATAGAGGGAGAATCACCGCATTGCTCCTCCACCACAACTATCTGATGGGTGACCGGCGGAGAGTTAATCTCCCTTTGGTCGGGTTTAAGCCTGATCCGATCGTAGTCCGTAGTGACTCCTAGAGCTGCAATGCGATCCAAGAGCTCGTTCAAAGAGGAGAGCTCCATTGGATCCATCTGCACGGCAAATTTTGAGCCGATGTGGAGGCTATTTTTGATGACCCGAGAGGACATCGTTGGCGCAGCGGCCGAGCGGGCGGTCATGACGAAGCCGCCTAGTCGGAGAGTTTGGCCTACAGCCAGGGCTCCCCCAGAGGTGATGTTGTCCTTGACAACGAGGCAAGCCATCTTCCTTATGATGACGACACAATGGAACTCCCAATGAAAGCACCAATGTCGGTGTCAAAACCACTGGATCTCGGGTAGGGGGTCCCGAACTGTGTGTCTAAGGCGGATGGTAACAAGAGGTAGGGGACATGATGTTTACCCAGATTCGGGCCCTCTTGATGGAGGTAATACCCTACGTCCTGCTTGATTGTTCTTGATGATATGAGTATTACAAGAGTCGATCTACCACGAGATCAAAGAGGCTAAACCCTAGAAGCTAGCCTATGGTATGATTGTATGTTGTCCTACGGACTAAAACCCTTCTGTTTATATAGACACCGGAGGGGGCTAGGGTTACACAAGGTCGGTTACAAAGGAGGCGATATACATATTCGTATTTCCTAGCTTGCCTTCCACGCCAAGTAAAGTCCCATCCGGACACGAGACGAAGTCTTCAATCTTGCAACCTCATAGTCCAATAGTCCGGTCAAAGGATATAGTCCAGCTGTCCGGAGACCCCCTAATCCAGGACTCCCTCACGAAGCAACTCATAAACTAGGGTTAAACTTCTGTCACTCTAGCAACCCATCATCTACTTATTACTTCCCAATGCCTTCCTCTAGGCCCAAACAATGGTGAAGTGTCATGTAGTCGACGTTCACATGACACCACTAGAGGAAAGACAACATACATCTCATCAAAATATCGAACGAATACAAAATTCACATGACTACTTATAGCAAGGCTTCTCCCATGTCCTCAGGAACAAACGTAGCTACTCACAAATCATATTCATGTTCATAATCAGAGGGGTATTAATATGCATAAAGTATCTGAACATATGATCTTCCATCGAATAAACCAACTAGCATCAACTACAAGGAGTAATCAAGACTACTAGCAACCCACATGTACCAATCTGAGGTTTTAGGACAAAGATTGGATAAAAGAGATGAACTAGGGTTTGGGATGACATGGCGCTGGTGAAGATGTTGATGGAGATTGACCCCCTCCCCATGAGAGGATCATTGGTGATGACGATGGTGATGATTTCCCCCTCCCGGAGGGAAGTTTTCCCGGTAAAACAGCTCCGCCAGAGCCCTAGATTGGTTCCGCCAAGGTTCCGCCTCGTGGCGGCGGAGTTTCGTCCCGTGAGCTTGCTTATGATTTTTTCCAGGACGGAAGACTCCATATAGCCAAAGATGGGCATCAGAGGGCTGCCAGGGGGCCCATGAGGCAGGGGGCGCACCCAGGGGGAGGGCGCGCCCCCCACCCTCATGGATGGTGGGTGGCCCCCCTCTGGTACTTCTTTCGCCCAATATTTTTTATATATTCTGAAACATGCTCCCGTGAAATTTCAGGACTTTTGGAGATGTGCAGAATAGGTCTCTAATATTTGCTCCTCTTCCGGCCCAGACTTCCAGCTGCCGGCATTCTCCCTCTTCATGTAAACCTTGTAAAATAAGAGAGAATAGGCATAAGTATTGTGACATATTGTGTAATAACAACCCATAATGTAATAAATATCAATACAAAAGCATGATGTGAAATGGACGTATCAACTCCCCCAAGCTTAGACCTCGCTTGTCCTCAAGCGGAAGCCGAAATCGAAAAATATGTCCACATGTTTAGAGATAGAGGTGTCGATAAAATAAAATACGGACATGAGGGCATCATGATCATTCTTATAACAACAACGTATATATATATATATATATATATATATATATATGTATTTTTATATGATTTCTTATGCTAAAGTAACAATTCATTCACAATTTTAAGTATGAATCAGAAACTTCATTGAAAACTAACAAACTATAATCTCAGTCATTGAAGCAATTGCAATTTATCATAACATTAGAAAAAGTCAATATAAGAGCTTTTCAACAAGTCCACATACTCAACCATCATTTAGTCTTTCACAATTGCTAACACTCACGCAATATTTATGGGTATGAAGTTTTAGTCGGACACAGAGAAAGATAGGGGCTTATAGTTTTGCCTCCTAACCTTTTACCTCAAGGGTAATGTCAACAATAAATAGTTCATGAAAACTCATATCCAATTAGCTATATATATATCAAGATCTTTCCAATACATTGTGCTTGCCAAAGGATAAGATGTAAAATGAAAAGGTGAAGATCACCATGACTCTTGTATGAAGTATAAGACAAGAAAAAAAGATAGGCCCTTCACAGAGGGAAGTAGAGGTTGTCATGTGCTTTTATGGTTGGATGCACAAAATATTAATGGGAAAGAACGTCACTTTATATTGCCACTTGTGATATGGACCTTTATTATGCAGTCCGTCGCTTTTATTTCTTCCACATCACAAGATTGTATAACGCTTATTTTCTCCACACTAATAAATCATACATATTTAGAGAGCATTTTTTATTGCTTGCAACAATCACAACTTACTTGAAGGATCTTACTCAATCCATAGGTAGATATGATGGACTCTTATGGCAAA
Organism: Triticum aestivum; assembly: GCF_018294505.1. Taxonomy (NCBI): domain Eukaryota; kingdom Viridiplantae; phylum Streptophyta; class Magnoliopsida; order Poales; family Poaceae; genus Triticum; species Triticum aestivum. Next base: position 388,252,542 of record NC_057806.1, on the reverse strand, counting down.
AACTGGGTTTAAGGATATTTGGAAGCACAAGTAGTATCTCTACTTGGTGCAAAGAATTTGGCTAGCATGAGAGGGGAAGGCAAGCTCAACATGTTGGATGATCCAAGACAATATAATTTATTTCGGATGTAAGAAAACATAACCCATTACGTTGTCTTCCTTGTCCAACATCAACTTTTTAGCATGTCATATTTTAATGAGTGCTCACAATAATAAAATATGTCCAAGATAGTATATTTATATGTGAAGACCTCTCTTTCTTTATTACTTCCTATTAATTGCAACGATGACCAAAACTATGTTTGTCAACTCTCAACAACTTTTATTCATCATACTTTTTATATGTGAAATCATTACTCTCCATAAGATCCATATGATCTCGTTAATTCTTTTTATTCTTTCTCTTTTATTTTTATTTTTATTCCCTCAAGATCATAGCAAGATAATCAAGCCCTTGACTCAACACTAATCTTTATTATATATATCTCATGGACTCGATTACATAGAAGGATCATAAAGCAAAACTCAAAACTAGATCATACTAAAAGTTTATTCTACTAGATCAAGATATTACCAAAAGGATCAAACTGAGAAAAACGGTAAAGATAGGAGTGTGATGGTGATACGATACCGGGGCACTCCCCCAAGCTTGGCAGTTGCCAAGGGGAGTGCCCATACTCATGTGCTTATGTCTCTTTCTTCGGAGGTGTGATTATGGAGTTGTTGATGGCGTGTGCTTCTTCCTTAATTTGCGCTTGAGGATAGAATTTTGCTCCCTTAGGCCATCAATCTCCTGCTCAAGGCTTAATATCTTTTTGCATAGTTCCTGTTTGTTCTCCTGCAAGAGGCGAAAAGGGATAAACTCGATCTTAGGTTTCTTTGCTCTATCGGGGAGGCTTGACTTTTTGAACTCCACATGCATGTCCCCAGGTTGAGGTAATGTGCCTTCATCTTCATCTGAGCTCGTCTCCTCCTTTACCCTAGGCTCATAGTCTTCTTCTTCCTCCGTGGTCCAACCACAATGCTCCAAGTCCCTGTAGACCTTATGATCTGCAAGGAAATCAGCCACATAGCTTCCTCCCTTCGAATCTTGGGATGACATATTGCTCTAATCTGCAGCAGAAACAGATCGAAACAAAAACAGAGGATGTTTGCATGGTACAGTGGTCAAAACCTTTGGGAGATTATATAATGAATTTTTACTGACCAAAAGAAGTATCGTGCAAGCAAACAGAGTCCAAAGAGCACATGAGGTGTCCACGAGGCAGGGGGCACCCTCCACCCTCGTGGACGCCTCGTGTCCTTCCCGGACTGCTTCTTATTTTCCTATTTTCTTAAATATTCCAACACAGAGAAAAATTGCTATTAGAACTGTTTTGGAGTCGATTTACTTACCATACCTCATACATATTCCTTTTTGGAGTCTAAAATGTTCTGGAAAGTGTCCTTTATGTATTCCTCCGGGGTTACAGTTTCAATAACATTAGTTTCAACATTTATAGGATTACCTGAGATACAATGTTTGATTCTTTGACCGTTCACCACCCTCGGATTTGTGCCTTCGAAGTTGTTGATTTTTATGGCACTGGAACGATAGACCTCCTCAATGACGTAAGGACCTTCCCATTTAGAGAGGAGTTTTCCTGCAAAAAATCTTAAACGAGAGTTGTATAATAATACATAATCACCTACATTAAACTCACATTTTTGTATCCTTTTATCATGCCATCTTTTAACTTTTTCTTTAAACAGTTTGGCATTCTCATAGGCCTGGGTTCTCCATTCATCAAGTGAGCTAATGACAAAAAGCCTCTTCTCACTGGCAAGTTTGAAATCATAATTGAGCTCTTTAATGGACCAATATGCCTTATGTTCTAGTTCGAGAGGTAAGTGACATGCTTTTCCATAAACCATCTTATACGGAGACATACCCATAGGATTTTTATATGCAGTTCTATAAGCCCATAATGCATCATCAAGTTTCTTGGACCAATTCTTTCTAGATCTATTAACAGTCTTTTGCAAAATTAATTTAAGCTCTCTATTTCTCAATTCTACTTGACCACTAGACTATGGGTGATACGGAGATGCAATTCTATGATTAACATCATACTTAGCAAGCATTTTACGGAAAGCACCATGAATAAAATGTGAACCACCATCAGTCATTAAATATCTAGGGACTCCAAACCTCAGAAAAATAACTTCTTTAAGCATCTTAATAGAGGTGTTATGATCAGCACTACTAGTTGGAATAGCTTCTACCCACTTAGTAACGTAATCAACAACAACTAAAATATGTGTATACCCATTAGAGGAAGGAAACGGTCCCATATAATCAAAGCCCCAAACATCAAATGGTTCAATAGAAAGTGAATAATTCATAGGCATTTCTCGACGTCTACTAATATTACCAATTCTTTGACATTCATCACAAGACAAAACAAACTTACGGGCATCCTTAAAGAGAGTAGGCCAATAAAAACCAGATTGCAATACCTTATGTGCAGTTCTATCTCCAGCATGGTGTCCTCCATAAGCCTCAAAGTGACACTTGCGTAGGATCTGTTCCTGTTCATGCTCAGGTACACAACATCTCATAACACCTTCTACTCCTTCTTTATAAAGGTGTGGGTCATCCCAAAAGTAATTTCTTAAATCATATAATTTTTTTTCTTTTGTTGGTATGTCAAACTAGGTGGTATAAATTTAGCAACAATGTAATTAGCATAATCAGCATACCAAGGAGCAGTTCGAGAGGCATTTATGATAGTTAATTGTTCATCAGGAAAGCTATCATCAATAGGTAGTGGGTCATCAAGAACATTCTCTAACCTAGAAAAGTTGTCTGCAACGGGGTTCTCAGCTCCCTTTCTATCAATAATATGCCAATCAAATTCTTGTAGCAAGAGAACCCATCTAATAAGTCTAGGTTTAGCATCTTTCTTTTCCATAAGATATTTAATTGCAGCATGATCAGTGTGAACAGTTACTTTAGAATCAACAATATAAGGTTTGAACTTATCACAAGCAAATACAACTGCTAAAAATTCTTTTTCAGTAGTAGCATAATTTCTCTGAGCACTGTCCACAGTCTTACTAGCATATTGGATAACATTTAATTTCTTATCAACTCTTTGTCCTAGAACAACTCCTACAGCATAATCACTAGCATCACACATAATTTCAAATGGTAAATTCCAATTAGGAGTCTGAACAATACGTGCAGAAATCAAAGCTTTCTTAAGTATTTCAAATGCTTCTACACAATCATCATCAAAGACAAAAGGAACATCTTTTTGTAATGGATTAGTCAGAGGCCTAGAAATTTTAGAGAAGTCCTTAATGAACCTCCTATAAAAACCGGCATGACCAAGGAAACTTCTTATACCTTTAATGTCCTTAGGACACGACATCTTTTCAATAGCATCAACCTTAGCTTTATCAACTTCAATACCACTTTCAGAAATTTTATGCCCCAAGACAATACCTTCATTAAACATAAAGTGACACTTCTCCCAATTCAAGACAAGATTGGTTTCTTCACATCTCTGCAAAACTCAATCAAGGTTGCTTAAGCAATCATCAAAAGAAGTTCCATAAACAGAAAAATCATCCATGAATACCTAAACAATCTTTCCACAAAAGTCAGAGAATACAGCAGTCATACATCTTTGAAAGGTAGCAAGTGCATTGCATAAACCAAAAGGCATACGTCTATAAGCAAAGGTACCGAAAGGGCAAGTAAAAGTTGTCTTTTCTTGATCCTCTTTCGACACAGGTATTTGAGAGAAACCAGAATAACCATCTAGAAAGCAAAAATATGTATGTTTGGATAATCTTTCTAGCATTTGATCAATAAAAGGTAAAGGGTAATGATCCTTTTTAGTAGCTTTATTTAATTTGCGGAAATCAATTACCATTCTATAACCTGTAACAATTCTTTGTGGGATCAATTCGTATTTATCATTAGGAACAACAGTAATAGCTCCCTTCTTAGGGACACAATGACAGGACTTACCCACTGACTATCAGCAACATGATAAATTATACCTGCCTCTAGAAGCTTTAGTATTTCTTTTCTTACCACTTCTTTCATCTTAGGATTTAACTGTTGTTGGTGATCAACAACCGGTTTCACGTCTCTTCCCTAAACGAGCTCTTGGATCACATCGCCGCCTTGGGAGTCGCTACGGACTATGGTCGGATTGGGCTTAAACCCGATCAAAGGGAGATTAACTCTCCACCGGTCACCCATCATGTTGCGGTGGTGGAGGAACAATGTGGCGACTCTTCTTCTATCTTGAGGACTAACTATGTCCGGATTCCTGAGCTCTCCGAGCCGGATACCCGCTTACAGGAGGACATCAGCCAAGCCCTGAACCTAGAGTCAGGCAGCGGGCCAGACTTATCGGGCAACATACCAGAACCCGAAATTCCAATATTGGAAACACCTCGGCCCCTGGGTCTCAGATTGGGTAGGGGTTCGGACTCAATTCCACCCACCCACCCAGACACAAACGGTCTTTCCCACATCAGGCAAGAGCCCCATGAAACAGTACATCATTATTGGGCCAGATTCCTCCTTGCGATGAACAAGGTTAAGGACTGTCGCGAGGAAGACGCAGTCTCATTTTTCTGCAATAATTGAACGGACAAGGGAATCCTTAACGCCTTAAGTTGCCGTGACATATCACGCTTCGCTGACTTGGCGTCCATAGTACGAAAGTACTGTGCAATGGAAAGCGCCTGGAAAACCGAAACGAAATTTTGGGATAATCTGGCTCAGAATATACACCCAGTCCGAAGTAAAAGGGTGCACTACCATAAGACACCCGAGTTAGTTGCAAAGAAACAAAAACCCTCTATAGGGCATGGAACCGTATTGGAGGGATGGCTTAACGGACCCTGCAAAATTCATAGCACAACGGATACCATACCAACGCACAGCCTTAGAGCATGTTGAATACTCCGGTAGGTGGCCAAAAGTGGTGAGGATCTTCTTATCCCAAATGCCACAGAGCACCATCCCGTGGATAACAATACAGTATTAACAGTTTTTGAAACCTTCGCATCAAATAATAGGCTCAAGCGAACACTTCGCAGCCTTGCCGAAATCTGCCACGTAGCAGCAATGAATCCATGGAGTGACACGACTATTACCTTCAATGCTAGTGATGAACCTAAATTCCGAGCTGCCCGAGCACCAGCTGCACTGGTCCTCAGTCCAATTGTGGACGGCTTTCGACTCACCAAAGTACTCATGGACGGCAGCCGTGGATTAAACCTCATCTATGAGGAAACTCTTCAAAAATGGAAATAGACTGGAACCGCATTGAGAGAAGCAGCAGAACCTTCAGAGGAATCATCCCCAGTAGGGAAGCACGCTGTGCTGGGAAAATCACACTAGATGTGGTATTCGGCACGCCGGAGAACTATAGGCCCGAACAAATTACATTCCAAGTGGCCCCGTTTAGTATTGGATACCACGCCCTTTTAGGACGGGAGGCGTTCACGATCTTCCAAGCCATACCCCATTATGGGTACATGAAGCTCAAAATGCCCGGGCCCAACGGAATCATCACTCTCGCTAGTGATCCGGACACATCACTCTGCGCCGAAAACAAAACAGTCACATTGGCCCTCGAGGCACTATCCGAAGCCCTCTCGGCCGAGGAATTAACTGCGCTACGCTCCACGGTGGACAGGGATGACGTAATACTTGAGATACAAGTCCACCTCTTTTAAACCAGCGGATGAAATAGTCAAATTCCAAGTCCACCCAATGGACCCTACAAAAACAACCTCCATCGGGGCACAGTTAAACCCTGCCGTGGACGTCGCACTATGAGAGTTCCTGCGCGAGAATTGGGACATATTCGCCTGGCACCCCTCAGACATGCCAGGAATCCCACGCAGGCTGGCCGAGCACAGCCTCAATATCCTAAAGGGATTCAAGCCGGTTAAGCAGGCTCTTCGGCGTTTCTCTGAACCTAAGAGACAGGCTATGGGAGAGGAACTAGCCAAGTTATTGGAGGCCGGATTCATTAGAGAAATAAAACCACCCGGACTGGCTAGGAAACCTGGTGATGGTACCAAAGAAGGACAAATCCTGGCGCCTATGTGTCGATTTCAAGGACCTCAACAAGGCTTGCCCAAAGGATCCCTTCCCCCTCCCCCGCATCGATCAAATTATCGATGCTACCGCAGGACACGAGTCATTGTGTTTCCTCGACGCATACTCCGGCTACCACCAAATCAAGATGGCGGAGTCCGACCAAGCCGCAACGACATTTATCACACCATACGACCCATTCTATTTCAACACAATGCCTTTTGGGCTCAAAAACGCCGGCGCAACGTATCAGCGCATGATTCAGACATGTCTGGAGAAATAGATCGGCAAAACAATAGAGGCATACGTAGATGATGTGGTTGTCAAAACCAAACACATCGACTCTCTAATAGACGACTTGAGGCTCACATTCGACAACCTCCGAGCATACGTCATCAAGCTCAATCCGGAAAAATGCGCTTTCGGCGTGCCAGCCGGAAAGCTCCTGTGTTTCATTGTCTCCAGTAGAGGAATTGAAGCTAATCCGGCCAAAATTCGAGCTTTGTCACAGTTGGCTACCCCAACAGACCTCAGGCAAATCCAGAAATTAACTGGATGTGTGGCGGCTCTAAGCCGCTTTATCCCCCGCTTAGGAGAAAAGGCATTACCCCTTTACCGCCTCCTTCGGTGCACCGAACACTTTGAGTGGACGGACTCCACCACAGCCGGATTGGAAGAAATAAAAGCCATACTGGCAACCAACCCAATCCTGGCCGCGCAAAACATCGGCGAACCAATGTTGTTGTACATTGCGGCAACTCATCAAGTTGTAAGCGCAGTGCTCGTCGTCGAATGAGAAGCTGACGGACATAAATTCCCTCTTCAAAAGCCGGTATACTACGTATCCACTGTCCTCACGCCATGCACATCACGGTACCCATATTACCAAAAGATAGCCTATGCGGTATTCATGGCATCCCGGAAGCTGCGACACTACTTTCAAGAGTGTTCGATTACAGTAGCCTTGGAAGTGCCACCCAATGATATTATAAACAACCGCAATGCTACGGGCCAGATTGCCAAATGGGCCATTGAGCTCCTCCCATTCGACATAACATACAAACCTCGGCGAGCCATTAAATCGCAAGTATTAGCCGACTTTGTCGCCGAATGGACGGAAGCTGAACTCCCTAAAGAGTACGGCGCATACTCCAATTGGATCATGCACTTCGACGGCTCTAAAATGCTGGCTGGTCTAGGGGCTGGCGTCGTCCTGACATCCCCAACCGGAGATACCGTTCAGTACGTACTGCAGATACTGTATACAGACTCCAACAATGCAGCCAAATACGAAGCTCTGTTGCATGGTCTTCGGATGGCAGTCTCCATGGGTATTCAACGTGTAACATCCCAAATTTTCAATTTGGAATGTTATACACTAGATCATCAATGCATATCATAATCAATTTGCTTTTGGCTTTGATCCTAGAAATTCTACGGAACTCAAGGACCCACGGAGAGAGTTGGGGATTTCGTTATTTTCATATTTGAGTTTTCTCAAATTTTGAGAATAGGATCATTTGATTTAAATTATTTTATCATCAGTTATTTCTATTACAAAAATATGAGAGAGGGAATAAAATGACTTTCCCAAAATAAAGAAATATTGAGGATTTAATAATAAAATCAAATAAGATTTTATTTCGGAGTTTTTTGGTATTTTATTTGAATTTAGCAAAAATGAACGTTTTTTAAAATTGCATTTAGGCCCCAAATAAATGTTCAGCTTGTGCGGCATGATTTTAGAAGCCCGGGAAAATTTATTTCGAGATTTTTGGAGTCCGTTTAGTATTTCTTTTATTTGTTTTTCTGCGCGAAATATTTTTTTTTTAAGAAAACACGAACCGACTTCGGGCCATACCTGAGCGGGACTCCGCCCGGGGGCAGCCTTTAAATAGCGCCGCCCCGAGCCGCCCTAGCCCACCGCGTCCAAACCCTAGCCGCCGCCGCCGCCGGACCCGCCGCCCGAGGTAAAAAAAAAGAAAAAAAGTCGCGGTTTTTTTAGTTTCGGTTTTTTTAAATAGATCGGTTTTTCCGATTTATTTATTTAGCGAGCGTTCGTCCGTTCGTTCGTTCTAGCGAACGTTCGTTGTTTTTCTTTTTTCGGATTAAATCCGTGATTTTTCTGATCGCGATTCCTGATCCGATTTTTGTTTTAATATAACTTTTCGCTCGGTTATCGGAATCAGGCGATTCAAGCGCCTGGAGTTTCGTCTCGAAACCTTCTAACCGTTTATCCAACTTAAACAAGTTTTTGCCACTGTAAAAAATTGCCCTAGATCTAGAATAGTAAACAAAGCCTGTTTCTTTTGCCGTTTGACTTTCGTTGCTTCATTTAATTTGATTCTTTTTGCCAACCGGAGTTCTTAAGTTGAACTTTCTGGTTAGATCTCTTATTTGAGTTTTACCTGTGCATTAGATGAATACTTATTGTATGCTTGTTTGTTTGTCTGCGATAGAATACTCGGAGTGCGCCGCCTGTTACTTCAAATCTCTAGGTTTTGCGGATCATCAGCAAGGCAAGTAACACTTTGATCATACCTCCTACTACCCAGTTTTATTGCATTAGATAAATCCTCAAACATTGCATTGATTAGGATCTAATTAAATTGTGGGAGGGGAAGTAGTTGAGGTAGTACCTATTACCTGTTTATTATCAAACCTTTGGGAGTTACTTCTACGTTTGCCTATTATGCCATGCTATGCTAGTAGACGTGGATAGGGTGAGTGATATCCATGACATATGTGAGTTTTGTTAATTCAATGGTTTATCTAAGGTGGAAACTTAAACACACATCTGGGTGGATTGAGGTACCTGGGTATTCCAGGATTGCCTGTTTTTCTTTATGGACCACCACCCAGGCCCAAGGGGATCATGAGATTTTTCATACTAGAAACTTCCGTGTGTAGCCACAAGCTATTATGGGCTCTAGCATAGTTGATTAAGTCGTGCGAACTCTTACGTGGTAGACTAGCAGATGTAGTGGAAAGTAGGTGTAACGGTCTACCCATCATAAGGTGCTAGCGCTTCTGAAAGACTATGTCTCGGTCATCCGTCTTCTCAAACACCATGTAGTGCGAGAAACCAAACGGAGGCGATCGAGTATTGTGGGGAAAAGTGCGCAAACCTCTGCAGAGTGTATAAACTAATCATGGTTAGGCGTGTCCCCGATTATGGACATCTTGAGTATCTAGTACTTGGATTATCATGTGAATCTCAACATGTTACTCTAAATTAATTTTGTTGGGTTTTGTTTAATGATGATGCTTAATTGGGATTGAGAATGCTATCAACCATTCTCAATGTTTAACAACCACCATGATAGTTAAATAAATTTATTCCTTTGCAGTAGGGAAAAATTGGCTTTACGCAAAACTGTAACCATAGAGCTTTCCACCAGCCAAATATGCATATAGTATAGCAGTTTCATTCCATTACTCTTTATGTGTTACCTTGCCAGCATATTCCATGTGCTGACCCATTTCGGGTTGCAATGTTAATGTTGCAGACTTTTCAGACGACGATTAAGGAGTTTTTAGGTCGTGGTTCTATACTCAGTGATGTCGTTGGAGTTGATGGACTCACTTATCTTCCAAGCCTTCCGCTGTTATCATTATTAGATGGCCTTAAGCCATATTTTTTGTAATAAGTTCTCTATTGAGACACTCGATGTAATAAGTGTGTGATTGCTACTCTGTTATAAATCCTCCGAGTACTGTGTGGTGTCAACATTACTGATCCAGGGATGACACCTGAGCACAGAGATCAGACCGTTTGAGGTCTGGTTGCTACAGAGATGGTATCAGAGCACACGCTGACTGTAGGACACGACCACTAAGCTAAAGACCTAGAACACTATTCACTCTCTTCTCTTTCTGACTTCTCATCTTTTCTACTCTTTAGGATGGCGGATGCAAGGAACAAGTTCACACAACCGGATGAAGATACACCCTTTGGACGTCACTTGAAGGAAGTCACTAGATACCTGAACATAGGAGTACCAAGCTTCACCGGAACCTACAACGCCACCTTACCTAAAGAAGAGCACTGGATGATTCAAGTTCAAGTTCCAGGAAGGACGTTCATGCCAGTCACTGAGCCCATAGAGTTTTCTTTTGATGCACCAACTTGGAGTCTAGGAAAGAGCATGGCAGCTCACATCGCCATGGGACGCATTGGAAAAGTCTACCGCAATGATCTCAAGGATACTATCTACCAGATTTGTGGGCGCTGAGATGAGCACTAGGAGATGATCAGCACCAGAAAGGATAGATCAATTGCAGCTTTTGTCCAGGAATTAAACCAGCACATTCGACGACAGGATAACCAGATGTGCGCCGACATGATAGACCTAAAGAAGGCAAGGACAAGAATCAAAGAACTGGAGGAAGAACTCAAGGCTACACATGAAGATTATGAAGAAGAAATTGAAGTATTGGTGGAGAAGAATGACGATCTGATTAAGAAGATCGGGATATTTATGGGAGGCCCTACACCAGTAGAAGAAGACGAAGAACCCAAGGAGATTCACCCAGAAGACTACATCATCATCGACGACACCGACTCAGACACAGATGATAGCGATGATGACTATGTTGATGAAGCCGGAGCAGATATCATGGAGTCTCCAACCGAGGAATATTTCTAGTAGACCACCTCATCAGTAGTAGTAGTCCACCATGTAAATACAATAGTCCGAGCACTTTTGTGATAGTTAGATCGATTGTATGCCCTTGTTTGATTGAATGAAGTGAATTGTTTGCTTTTGCCTCATGTGCATATGGGTAGTGTTTTCTCTTTAGACCCATCTATTCTTAAATCTCATCTTTTCTAAACCCTCAGATGCCGCCGAGACGTGACCCCGGATTTACCTTTCCACCGGAGCTCACCCAGTTGATCCAGCAGCATAACACATTGATGCAGTTGCTAGTCCAGAATCAGAATCAGGGGAACAACAACAACAACCCACCACCACCACCACCACCACCTGTTGATCACTTAGCCCGTTTTCTTAGGCTGAATCCGCCAGTGTTTTCCAGTAGCACCGAGCCGATAGTAGTAGATGATTGGCTCCGCAAGACAGCTAGAGAGTTGACCACAGCAGGATGCACAGATGCAGAGAAGGTGAAGTTTGCCGCGCATCAGCTTGAAGGACCCGCAACATCATGGTGGGAGAATTTCACAACCACTTTCCCTGTCGACACTGTCACATGGGACCAGTTTCAGCAGGCTTTTCGTACTACCCATGTTTCAACAGGAGCTATGGCCATGAAGAAGCGTGAGTTTCGCAACTTGCACCAAGGAGGATGGACAGTTGGCCAATATGTGGAGGACTTTAGTAAATTAGCATGTTATGCCCCAGATGACATTGCTACCGATGCAGCTAAGCAGGAGAAGTTTCTGGAAGGACTAAATGATGAGTTGAGCATGCAGTTGATGATAGCAACCTTCAACAATTACCAGGAGTTGGTAGATCATGCTCTCATGATTGAAGGGAAGCAGCAGCAGATTGAGAATCGCAAGAGGAAGTATGGACAAGGAAAGTACAATTCTGGAGCTCAGCAGAAGCCACGTTTTACCCCTAGATCGGGAGGACATTTTCAGCATACCCATGGAGGAGGTGGCTCGCACAATCACAATGGCACCAAGAATGGTAATGGCAATGGAGGAAGCAACGACCAGAACCGTACTAACCCATCAACCCCAGCCAAGAAAGACCTGAGCCAAGTCACTTGCTTTAAGTGTCAAAAGACCGGACATTATGCCAATGAATGTCCTAAAGGCCAGAATGGCAATGGAAGCTCTGGGAAGAAGCTGAACCCTTTCAACAGGGGACAGGTGAACCACGTTAACGTGGAGGAGGTTGAAGAGCAGCCGGATGCCGTAATCGGTAAGTTTTTGGTTAAGTCATTTACTGCACTCGTTCTTTTTTATACTGGTGCATCGCATTCATACATATCAAGGGGATTTTATGGATAAGTATAACCTGCCCACTAAGGTTCTTAGAACACCTATGCTAGTAAGCTCACCAGGAGTGGAGTATATGGCCAGTCAAGGATGTTTTGAAGTGCCATTGAGTATAGGTAGGCATGTGTTTCCCTCGGATTTAATCATTTTGGAATCACAAGGATTGGATGAAATTCTGGGTATGGATTGGCTGTCGATGTATGGAGGAAACATCGATTGCGCCAGTAAGACGATTTTGCTTACCACCCCAGAAGGGAGAAGGATCAAGTATGTATCCCGACATGTGCCAAAAGGGACTCAAGTAAATTGTTTAACAGGAGTTGTGCAGGAGGAAGTACCAGTGGTAAGGGATTTCCCTGAAGTATTTCCAAAAGAGTTGCCAGGCATGCCACCGGATAGAGACATTGAGCTTTTGATTGAGCTATTGCCAGGCACAGGGCTAATATCGAAGAGACCATACAGGATGTCTGCAAAGGATTTGGTGGAAATTAAGAAGAAGATTAAGGAGTTACTGGATAAAGGTTACAGTCGCCCAAGTTCGTCGCCTTGGGGATCACCAGTACTTCTAGTGGAGAAAAAGGATGGATCATTAAGGATGGATGTTGATTATCGTGGGTTGAATGAAGTAACGATTAAGAACAAGTACCCACTACCAATGATCAATGATCTATTTGATAGATTTCAAGGAGCTAAGGTATTTTCCAAGATCGATCTGCGATCAGGATACCACCAGTTGAAGATTCGAGAACATGATATACCTAAGACGGCTTTTACCACCAGGTATGGGCTATACGAGTATACCGTTATGTCATTTGGTCTGACTAACGCACCTACCTATTTGATGAACATGATGAACAAAGTGTTTATGGATTTCTTGGATAAGTTCGTCGTGGTGTTCATTGATGATATCCTGGTTTACTCGAAGAATGAAGAGGAGCATAAGGAACATTTGCGATTGGTACTTGAGAAGCTCAGAGAACATCAGTTGTATGCCAAGTTCAGCAAATGTGAGTTTTGGTTGAAGAAAGTAGGATTCCTTGGACACGTTATATCCGGAGAAGGTATAGCAGTAGATCCCACTAAAGTTGATACGTAACCAAGTGGGAAGCACCAACCACAGTTGGCGAGATCCGGAGTTTCCTTGGACTCGCAGGATACTACCGGAGATTTATTGAGAATTTCTCCAAGATTGCAAAACCTATGACGGAGTTGTTAAAGAAGGATACCAAGTTCATATGGACCGAGGAGTGTGAGGCTAGTTTCCAGGAGTTGAAGAAACGTTTGGTTACTTCACCAATGTTGATTTTGCCAGAACAGACCAAGGATTATGAGGTGTATTGCGACTCTTCACGTCGAGGACTTGGAGCAGTGCTTATGCAGGAAAGGAGAGTTGTTTCATATGCCTCAAGACAGCTTAAGCCCCATGAGTTGAATTATGCTACGCATGATTTGGAGTTAGCAGCCGTAGTGCATGCACTGAAGACTTGGAGACATTTTCTGATTGGGAACCATTGCGAGGTGTACACGGATCACAAGAGTTTGAAATACATTTTCACGCAGAAGGAGTTGAACCTCAGACAAAGGAGATGGTTGGAGCTCATCAAGGATTATGATATGAGATTGCATTACCATCCCGGAAAAGCTAATGTAGTAGCTGACGCATTAAGCCGCAAAAGCCATGTCAATACACTAATGACGGGAGAAGTACCAAGGGAGTTAGCCGAAAATCTTCGTGAACTATGTTTGGAAATAGTTCCGTGAGGCTATGTAGCAGCATTGGAGATTCAGTCAACTTTGATGGATAGAATCAGAGAAGCTTAGAAGACTGACAAGGAGATTACCTCTATAAAGGATAAAATAAGCGAAGGAAAGGCTAAAGGATTTCATGAGGATGAGCACGACACCCTATGGTTTGAAGACCATGTTTATGTGCCCAATCACCCGGAGATCAGGAAGTTGATTCTGCAAGAGGCACACGATTCACCATATTCGATTCACCCAGGAAATACCAAGATGTATTTGGATTTGAAGGATATTTTCTGGTGGACCGGAATGAAGAAAGATATTGCGGAGTATGTAGCAGTTTGTGATGTGTGTCAGAGAGTAAAGGCAGAGCATCAGAAGCGAGCAGGATTGCTACAACCATTAACGATACCCGAATGGAAGTGGGATAAGTTAGGCATGGATTTTATCACGGGATTACCCAGGACTCGTTCAGGCTATGACTCGATTTGGGTTGTAGTTGATCGGTTGACGAAAGTAGCCCGTTTCATCCCGGTAAAGACCACTTATACCAGTGCGAAGTTGGCCAAGATATACATGACCATGATTGTGTGCTTACATGGAGTTCCAAGGAGCATTGTATCGGATAGAGGAACCCAGGTTACCTCAAAGTTTTCAATCAGTTTCACGAAACTTTGGGTACCATGCTAGAGTTCAGCACAGCTTTTCATCCATAGACCGATGGACAGACCGAGAGAGTCAATCAGATTTTGGAGTACATGCTGAGAGCTTGTGCGCTAGATTATGGATCTAGTTGGGACGAGAATTTGCCGTATGCAGAGTTCTCTTACAACAACAGTTATCAATCCAATTTAAAGATGGCCCCTTTCGAAGCCTTGTACAGAAGGAGGTGCAGGACACCGTTGTCATGGGATGAAGTTGGAGACCGCCAGTTGTTTGTACCTGATTTGATTAAGGAGTCTGAACAGAAGGTGAAATTGATTCACGATAGGCTCAAGGTAGTTCAATCCAGACAGAAGAGTTATGCAGATTCTAAACGCAAGGAGACAGTTTACGAAGTCGGAGACAGAGTTTATCTTCGAGTATCCCCACTTCGAGGAACAAAGCGCTTTGGTGTTAAGGGAAAGTTAGCGCCACGATTCGTAGGACCATACCGAGTTTTGGAACGTATGGGAGAAGTGGCCTACAAGTTGGAATTACCCGAAGGATTGTCAGGAGTTCATGATGTGTTCCACATTTCTCAGTTGAAGAAGTGCCACGCGGAGATGGCTGACATACCCTTGAGAGACACAGTGCCATTGGAAGCAATTCGGTTGGACAGTGATTTGACCTATGAGGAGAAACCTGTTAAGATTCTCGAGTTTGCCAGCCGAGTCACCCGCATCAAGGTTATCAAGTTTTGAAAGGTGCAGTGGAGCCACCACACGGAGGATGAAGCCACCTGGGAGCGAGAGGAAGATTTTCTCAAGGACCACCCTCACCTATTTTCTAGCCAACCCGAATCTCGAGGGCGAGATTCATCTTAAGGGGGGTAGGTTTGTAACATCCCAAGTTTTCAATTTGGAATGTTATACACTAGATCATCAATGCATATCATAATTTATTTGCTTTTGGCTTTGATCCTAGAAATTCTACGCAACTCAAGGACCCACGGAGAGAGTTGGGGATTTCGTTATTTTCATATTTGAGTTTTCTCAAATTTTGAGAATAGGATCATTTGATTTAAATTATTTTATCATCAATTATTTCTATTACAAAAATATGAGAGAGGGAATAAAATGACTTTTCCCAAATAAAGAAATATTGAGGATTTAATAATAAAATCAAATAAGATTTTATTTCGGAGTTTTTCGGTATTTTATTTGAATTTAGGAAAAATGTGTGTTTTTCAAAATTGCATTTAGGCCCCAAATAAATGTTCACCTTGTGCAGCTTGATTTTAGAAGCCCGGGAAAATTTATTTCGGGATTTTTGGAGTCCGTTTAGTATTTCTTTTATTTGTTTTTCTGCGCGGAATAATTTTAAAAAAAACGCGAACCGACTTCGGGTCGTACCCGAGCGGGACTCCGCCCAGGGGCAGCCTTTAAATAGCGCCGCCCCGAGCCGCCCCAGCCCACCGCGTCCGAAACCCTAGCCGCCGCCCGTCGCCGGAGCCGCCGCCGCCGACGGACCCGTCGCCCGAGGTAGAAAAAAGAAAAAAAGTCGTGGTTTTTTTTAGTTTCAGTGTTTTTAAATAGATCGGTTTTTCCGATTTATTTATTTAGCGAGCGTTCGTCCATTCGTTCATTCTAGCGAACGTTCGTCGTTTTTCTTTTCTTGGATTAAATCCGCGATTTTTCTGATCGCGATTCCTGATCCGATTTTTGTTTTAGTATAACTTTTCGCTCGGTTATGGGAATCAGGCGATTCAAGCGCCTGGGGTTTCGTCTCGAAACCCTCTAACCGTTTAACCAACTTAAACAAGTTTTTTCCACTGTAAAAAATTGCCCTAGATCCAGAATAGTAAACGAAGCCTGTTTCTTTTGCCGTTTGACTTTCGTTGCTTCGTTTAATTTGATTCTTTTTGCCAACCGGAGTTCTTAAGTTGAACTTTCTGGTTAGATCTCTTATTTGAGTTTTACCTGTGCATTAGATGAATACTTATTGTATGCTTTTTTGTTTGTCTGCGATAGAATACCCGGAGTGCGCCGCCTGTTACTTCGAATCTCTAGGTTTCGCGGATCATCAGCAAGGCAAGTAACACTTTGATCATACCTCCTACTACCCAGTTTTAGTGCATTAGATAAATCCTCAAACATTGCATTGATTAGGATCTAATTAAATTGTGGGAGGGGAAGTAGTTGAGGTAGTACCTATTACCTGTTTATTATCAAACCTTTGGGAGTTACTTCTACGTTTGCCTATTATACCATGCTATGCTAGTAGACGTGGATTGGGTGAGTGACATCCATGACAGATGTGAGCTTTGTTAATTCAATGGTTTATCTAAGGTGGCAACTTAAACACACATCTGGGTGGATTGAGGTACCTGGGTATTCCAGGATTGCCTATTTTTCTTTATGGACCGCCACCCAGGCCCAAAGGGATCATGAGATTTTTCATACTAGAAACTTCCGTGTGCAGAGCTATTATGGGCTCTAGCATAGTTGATTAAGTCGTGCGAACTCTTACAGGGTAGACTAGCAGATGTAGGGGAAAGTAGGTGTAACGGTCTACCCATCGTAAGGTGCTAGCGCTTCTGAAAGACTATGTCTCAGTCATCCGTCTTCTCAAACACCATGTAGTGCGAGAAACCAAACAGAGGAGATCGAGTCTTGTGGGGAAAAGTGCGCAAACCTTTGCAGAGTGTACAAACTAATCATGGTTAGGCGTGTCCCCGGTTATGGACATCTTGAGTATCTAGTACTTGGATTATCATGTGAATCTCAACATGTTACTCTATATTAATTTTGTTGGGTTTTGTTTAATGATGATGCTTAATTGGGATTGAGAATGCTGTCAACCATTCTCAATGTTTAACAACCACCGTGATAGTTAAATAAATTTATTCCTTTGCAGTAGGGAAAAATTGGCTTTACGCAAAACTGTAACCATAGAGCTTTCCACCAGCCAAATATGCATATAGTATAGCAGTTTCATTCCATTACTCTCTATGTGTTACCTTGCCAGCATATTCCATGTGCTGACCTTTCGGGATGCAACGTTAATGTTGCAGACTTTTCAGACGACGATTAAGGAGTTTTTAGGTCGTGGTTCTATACTCAGTGATGCCGTTGGAGTTGATGGACTCACTTATCTTCCAAGCCTTCCACTGTTATCATTATTAGATGGCCTTAAGCCATATTTTTTGTAATAAGTTCTCTATTGAGACACTCGATGTAATAAGTGTGTGATTGCTACTCTGTTATAAATCCTCTGAGTACTGTGTGGTGTCAGCATTACTGATCCAGGGATGACACCTGAGCACAGAGATCAGACCGTTTGAGGTCTGGTCGCTACACAACGCCTGGAGGTGCATGGGGATTCAAACCTCGCAATATCCCTAATAAATGGAGACTTCGATGCCAAGGATCCAAAGATGGCGGCCTATCGAAACGCCGTCCTAAAGATGTCAGCTCGATTTGAGGGGCTCGAATTTCACCACGTGGCTCGGGAAAACAATCAGGCGGCGGATATCCTCGCCCGCATCGGTGCAAAACACGACGCGGTCCCCCAACATCTTTTTGGAGAGGTTGTTTAAACCTTCGGTGGTATGGGAAGGGGACACCGGTAACAATAGTCCGGACCCGGCCAAAATGCCCGATACCAAACACCCTGACATAATCGGCGGCTCTGCCACCGAAATAACACCTTTAGCCCACGTAATAATGGTCGTCATCGCACTGTGGACAGAACCATTCCTGGCCTACCTAACTAGGCAGGAACTTCCCGAGGACCAAAATGAGGCACGCTGCATAGTGCGGCAATCTAAATCCTACAGGGTCCACGAGGGAGAGCTATATAAGAAAAGCACTACCAGAGTCCTTCAAAGGTGCATCTCCGAAGAGGAAGGGCAGAAGCTTTTGGCAGAAATTCACGCCGGACTCGGCGGCCACCACGCCGCAGCCCGGGCCCTTGTAAGCAAGGCCTTCCGTACAGGTTTTTATTGGCCGACGGCCCGGGCAGACGCACAGGACTTGGTCCAACGCTGTGCCGGTTGCCAGCTTTTCGCAAACCAAAGCCATATGCCACCCACCGCCCTCCAAACACTCCCCATTACCTGGCCCTTCGCGGTCTGGGGGCTTGACATGGTCGGACCCCTTAAGGGGGAACCCACAAGAAAAAAATACTTACTGGTCATGGTGGATAAATTCACCAATGGATTGAGCCAAACCTGTTAAAACAGCCGAATCCGGACCGGTGATAGACTTCATATCCGGGGTTGTACACCATTATGGCGCCCCCCACAGCATCATCACTGACAACGACACGAACTTCACAGCCGACGACGTAAAACTCTGGTGCAGCAACATGGGCATCAAGCTCGATTATGCTTCCGTCTATCACCCACAAACCAACGGCCAAGTTGAGCAAGCAAATGGTCTTATCATGAGCGGCATTAAACCCAGATTAGTGCGGTCCTTAACGGAGTCTAACATGCACTGGGTAGAGGAGCTCGACTCTGTACTCTAGGGGCTGCGGACCACGCCAAACCGTAGTACCGGATATACACCCTTCTTTATGGTGTACGGCGCAGAGGCAGTCCTGCCCTGCGACATAATTCATGACTCACCTCGAGTGCGCATGTACGAAGAAAGAGAAGCCGAGCTCGATCGGCAGGACAGTCTGGACACCCTGGAGGAGGAGCGCGACGTGGCAAAAGCCCGTTCCGCATTTTATCAGCAACAGGCTCGCAGATACCAAAGCAGAGAAGTACGTGCCAAAACTTATAACGTTGGCGAGTTAGTTCTATGCTTGCCGGAGAAGAAAAAGTCCAAGCTCGAGCCCAAATGGGAAGGTTCCTTCATTATTGCCCAAGTTCTGATCGGTGGAGCGTACCGTCTGCGGGATGCATCGAATAATCGACTTGAGCCAAACCCATGGAACACAGCCAGGCTCCGAAGATTCTACGCCTAGTGTCAGACTCTATGTTTGTCTCCTTCCTCTGTCCATTTTTTGAATATATATTATCTGTCTTTTTTCTCTTTCTTTCGTTTATTCTTTCTCAAGGCCTTCAAGGGCCAACTTGTGCCTCGCTTGCACACTATGGATGCGCTAATCGCGCTCATTATACCTGGGGGCTTCTTACACAGAAGCTTAATTATCTATCTAGGCTTCATGCCTAGCACATGTGTTATTCTTCTGCTTGTACCTTTTCTTCGCCATTATATGCATCGATATGACTTAAGTTTCGGCCAAGCTGGGTTGCCTGGCTCTTGTATTTATGCCCTACGTTCCCGTTAATTCGGCTAGGGCATAAGGGGAGAACCTCTACGATTGTTACTGCCGGGTCAGCCGGATGTGTACCTCAGACCGCGTGAAGCCGAAAGCTAGCATTCTTAAGGGAATATTCGGTCAGTGAACAAAAGATGATTTTTATTAATTTTCCATATGTGCCCCAGATATGTTTCCTGCGTTTCCTCTCGCAGTCCGGGCATGCACTTTAGGGCATGCGTACCCAAGGAAAGGAACCCTTAATGGAACTATTCTCCCTGGAAGATGTTTCTTACTACCCATGTAATATAACATAACTAGTTGGGCACTTGTTTGTTCAAGCACTAATGACCCCTACGCCTGGTCTCCACGCACCCGGTTCTTATATAATTGAGCGGGTATTCGGATACACTCCGGACTATCGGGTCCCGAGGTTGAAGCGAAAAGGTCCGCCGTGACAAATGATCTACAATCCGGCTAGAAGGCATTATACATGTCACTTTAATTACATAGTCATGTAGACTAACTAAATTCCTCTTCTATACCATCCAACAGGCGGTCTAGCCTACAATCCTGTTGGGAATACTTTGCGGCTAATTCTACTTGCCCATAGACTAAGCTAACAGGGATCTCTTTCCCGTCGGGTCCCACGGGTCCGACCTCGGCCATGTGATTTGGGTCAGCCTTGGTATACCGCGTCTTCACCATTCCCCAGGCTTCCCTGGCACCTTGACTGTCAGGACCCCGACTCAATGCCACATCGATCTAGCATGTAACACCTCATATCACTTTGCGGCCTCACGCACGGTATTCCCACGGGTGTCGCCTTACCTTTGCCCAGGACCGTTTGCGCCTTTTGGCACACGTATATGACAGTGTCGCTAGCATCCATATGATAAGGAGCCCGGGCTGACATGGCTAGTCGTAAACCCAAAGTGGCACTAACTTACAGGGACATGCATCCATGACCCAGCATCGAACGTGTCGGTCATCAGCGAGTGAATCCAGGCTGTAGCACTGGGCTAGCAGGACTCCGGTGAACCGGGCTGTAGCGGCCTAACAGGACTCCGGTATTCATCGCATGACATTTCCCCGAAGGGACAGACACAGGAACGAAGAAGGACACATGCCGGCCAGCCTAAGTGTTCCGGAGCAGTAGCAAGCTACCATGGCTCAGTGGAAACACTAGGAGACATTTCCCGGTAAGAGAGGCTACTAAGGATAAACAACTAGATAGCCAGATCCCACACATACCAAGCATTTCAATAACATACACACAATATGCTCGATATGTGCAAATACAACATGGCATCACAACATGACTCTACGACTCAAGTATTTATTCAATAGGCTCCGAGGAGCGAGATATTACAAACAGGGGTCTCATGACCCAACATTCAGAGCATACAAGTCAAAACACATGCGGAAGCTTAACATGTATGAGTATAGACAACTATAAAATGAAAAAGGCTGAGAAGCCTGACTATCTACCAGATCCTGCCGAGGGCACAAGATCGTAGCTGAGGTAACAAGCTAAACATCGAAGTCCACGCGGTACTACTAGCGAGACCGAAGTCTCTCTGCAAAAACATAAAATAGGCAAACGTGAGTACAAATGTACCCAGCAAGACTTACATCAGAACTAACTACATATGCATCATTATCAACAAAGGGATGGTGGGGGTTTAACTGCAGCAAGCCAGCTTTGACTCGGTGGCTATCCTGAACTACGACTGCAAGTAACTCTTTTGAGGTGGCGCACACGAGTCCACATATTCACCATATCAATACACCACTATGGATCCGCTCACGTCTCCCTACGAGAACGCCATCCATAGCACTCACGCTTATCTTGCATATTTTAGAGTATCCACTTTCACTTGTCTATGAACTGATATAAGCAACCCAGAAGTCCTTTACCGCGGACACGGCTATTCGAATAGATGATGTTAACCCTGCAGGGGTGTACTTCTTCACACACGCTCTCACCACTTACCGCCGTTTACACGACATGTACTCGGCAACCTTCAAGCGGAAGCCCAACGTGGGTGTCGGCCACGGCCTGCCTAAACACTCAAGTCTCTAGTCCAGGTTTATCGCCTATTTGGGTTCCATCCATGAGGAGATCCGGCCGGAGTTTCGCTCACAGCCCCAAACGATGTGAACAGGGTTCCCGAGACACCAAACGGGCGCCCGGTACACCGTGCCACATGCCTACCGCATCACAGCCCAACCCTCCGGTCAGCGCTGCCCACGGCCTCCAGCATACTACAAACACCAGAAACTACTTGCAACTCCTGGACAGAGGAAAAGGGTCCATTGGTTTCGGGCCCAATGCGTGGTAGTAGCTGAATCATGGATCACAAACACAGAACTCAGTTCTTGAGGACGGCTTCAATGAGACAACCCACCATGTACTCCTACATGGCCTCTCACCGCTACCTTTACCAAATCGTGTTCACACACTTAGCTCACACACAGTAGGACATGTTCACACACCTCTGATTCATTCCCGATGAATCAGACCTAACACAACTCTAAGCAGTAGCAGGCATGACAAACAAGCAAGAATGAGTAGGCACAACAGGGCTCAAACAACTCCTACTCATGCTAGTGGGTTTCATCTATTTACTGTGGAATGACAGGTCATGCAGAGGATAAAGGGGTTCAGCTACCGCAGCAAGTAACAGATGAATCGTTGTTGTCCTAATGCAGTAAAAGAGAGCAGGAGCGAGAGAGTGGGATTATATCAGAATGAACAAGGGTGTTTTGCTTGCCTGGCACTTCTGAAGATAATATAGCTCTTCATCGGTGTCATCGATCACATCGCCGGTACAACGTCTATCGAGGGGGAACAACACCGGCAAACACAGAAGAAACACGATCAATGCAATGCACAATATGATGCATGCTATGACATGGCAATATGAATGTGTTTTGGGCTAATGCACCTAGCTATGATTTAAATGAAGTTGGTTTGAATACATGATTCAAACTCCAACTCCATATATGATTATTTAAATGCCCTTTATTTGTTTTGTCCAAAACAGAGGACAAACATTGTTCAAACATGCATGAAAATGGTACAGATGGATTCCTTGAATTTTTCTGATAATTTTTCATATATAATTTATGTAATTTGGAGTTACGGTTGAATTTCTATGAATTTTAGAAGTTTATACAATTTTCTGGAATTTCCTGATTATTTATAAAATAAACTAAATTCCAGAAAAGGAATATTGCGTCAGCATGGCGTTGGCATGACGTCAGCAGGTCAACAGGGGCTGGTCCGGTCAAACCTGACCAGTGGGGCCCACTGGTCAGTGACTCAGGTGACTAACAGAGTTAATTAATTCTAACTAGTCAAATTAATAGCCACGGGGCCCACTGTTAGTGTCAGCAGGGGTAATTAGTTTAACTAATTCAATTAGTACTAATCCTAATTAACTAACAGAGCAATTAGCACTAATTAAAATCCTACACTAATTCAGTCAAAGGCCGGCCCCACATGTCATGGACACAGGGGGGGGTCCCGCCGTGGTCAAAGTGGGTCAAACCCACCGGCGACATGACGCCGGCGAGGCCCGAGACGGCGGCGCGAACCGGAAACGCGCTACAGGGCACGGGCGAGGCCGTGCTTGGGCTCGTTGGAGAGCCCTTGCTGGTGCGCATCGAACGGTGGTGGTGGCCGTGCCTGTGGTGGCCGGTACCGACGACGGCGAGCTCGTGAGCGGCGGCCGGAGTTCGGGTGCGGTCGGGTTCGGCGCTGCTGCTCGCAAACGAGGGAGCTGAGGTGCTGGAGGGGCTCTACGGGTCACTGGGGTCATCAGGAGCACTCGGAGGCAACGAGCGCAGGTGGAGGAGCTCGGGAGCACGAAGCTCACCGGCCATGGCGGACGGCGGCCTCGGGTGCTCGTGGGGCGGCGGCTACAGGGCATGCGCGAGAGAGAGAGGTGAGGGGAAAGGAAGAGGGGCTCACGGCGGACTCGCAGAGCAGCTCAATGGGCTCGGGGAAGCTTCTGCGACGGAGAATTGACGGCGGCAATCTCCGGTGGCCGACGAGGGGAACGGCGGTGCTTGCGACGTCCAGGGGCTTCCGGCGTTGGACGGCTCGGTGAGGAGGAAGAGAGGGACGAGGCGGAGCCCGTGGGCGTGTCGGAGAGGCGAGGCGGTGGCTGTGGCCGCGGCGAACGGCGTCGGTGGCGACGGCCGTGCGTGTGAGAGAGAGACAGAGGAGGGGATGAGGCGAGGGAGAGTGCAAGAGGGAGTCGGGGCAGCGTGGCGTCATCCAGGCATGGGGTCAGGGAGGAGGACGAGCCTCCAGCGTGAAGCAGGAGGTGGCCAGAGCAGGGTGGAGGTGGCGCGCGCGGCGGCGTCGTGGTGTCCCTCCTCTGCCTACTGGCACGAGGAGGAAGGCGACAGGGGGAGGCGCCTGGTGGGCTGGGCCGCACCGGTGGGCTGCCAGCACAGGAGCTGGGCCGGTTGCTGGCGCCAGGTGGGGCGCTAGGTGGGCTGCAGGTAGGTGGCCCAGGTAGGCTTCTGCTCTTTTTTTATATTTCTGTTCTGTTTTCTTTTATTTAATCTTTTGCCACTGTTTTGAATTTAAAATAATCCAAACAATGCCAAAAACTCCTCTGAATATTTTTATTTTGCTAGATGGACTTTTCCAAAAGCTCATAAAATATTTCAGGGGTATTTGAAATTATATTCTAATTATATGAATATAATTCAAATTCAAATAGCTAATGATTTAAATTCAAAGTCCCAAGATTAAGTCCTTAAAAATGTTCAATATTTTGGTTGGGACCAGAACCCTTTCCAAAAATTATCAAACATTTAAGAAGAGCATTTTGGAACAATGAATGAGATTTTAGGGGTTTTGCCCTTCTTTTATTTAGGGTTTTGAGGCTTCCAAATTTCCCCAGTTCAAGTTTTCAGAAATTTAAACATGATGCAAACACTAGGCATCACCAGAAGCTAGGGATGTGACAACTCGCCCCCACTAAACAAGAATCTCGTCCCGAGATTCAAGCGTAGGGTAAGATGAAGGGGAAACGAAACTAGTACAATCTTCATGATCCAGGTTGCACTTCAAATGAACATTGTTTCAATCACCATCTTTGTCTCGACGTCTTCCTCTGAGAACTCCAGCTAACATGACGAGAAGAGGGAAGGAAAACTCTAGAAGAATCTATCTTCTCGAAGACCGAACAACTCAGGATCAACTCATGGGATGAGACATTGTCACATCTCTCGAGCTGAGACACGAAGCATACATCTGAGGAAATGGAGTGAGACAGATGACGAGGGCTCACTAGGTAGACAACAATTCCACACCTAAGAAGGTGGTAAACGATTGTCAACGTAGCGAGGAGTTGAGTTGCCATGATACCACGACGAAACATCCTGGAGGAGGGTGATTCGTAGATTATCCCCTTAAGTGGCAAAAAGAATTACCTTTGATTCAGAGATCATTGAGACTCTTTAAACCAGCCTAAGGCAATTCTCGAGCGATCGTTTGGAGGGGGTCGGTAGAATGGCATACTCGGACTTGGATGATGTGGATTACCTTGTTGAAGACAACGTAATGGATGATTTTTCTTACCACCGGAAATGGAAGAGACCCATGGTAGAATGGCACAATGGCGGTCAAGCTGGGAACAGAATGCAAATGCTGGGAATGATTCTGGTAACTGGGGAAGAACCCAACAATAGAGAGTGAATTCACTGTTTGAAAGGTCATAGCATTGCCGAGGAAACTGAGAGGAATCCCAGTTAGAGCCGATGATAACACGTAGCGCTTGTGCGTGCTCTCAAGAACTTGAGCATTTCCACAATCATCAAGGTTTTATCAACATCCGTGTCAAGGGTGCTGACAACACAACATACTACCATGATGAATAGCGATGGACGATGCAGATGCAAAGGAGGATAACACTTTCTCAGATTTCACCTTAGCGAGGCCAAGGGAACGAAATCTGGATGATCGACCGAGAGACATTTAGCACTCCTCTTCTAATGTTCTCCTTGATGTGCTAGTGTAACCCATTCATAGATATGGTTTGATATCTAGAACATCAAGTAAAAATGTCGGACTTCGGAACACAGAAATCCATAGGGGCAACTAGGGAGTAAATCCTACGAAATCCCTATGGGGAGGTGGCCAACTTCCTCAAATCAAGATACTACAACAGGAGGTCTTCCGGCTGGGTGTGTTGGCCACGACATCCACTTTACCGGTTATCGCGAGACCAATATTATAGTTCTTGGGAAATGTTCCAACCATCACATCTGCCTGAGATTCAGATCTGGTTGGTGTCAGAATATTCCAGACTCATCAAGTCTAGAAAGAAAAATGAAAGTTTACAACACAAATCGACGAGACGGCGTTGTGAGATTCTCGGGGAATGAACTACGATAGTAAGCTCCAAAACATGAGTTGGTTCTGCTACAAACATGTGAACACATTGTCCCAGACAAGCATGGCCACGTAGTAGTCTTATAATTAAACACTACCGGGTTCAGGTGGAGAACCATCATCGAGGATATCGAAGTCTTGACGCAAGTCCATGGATTAGATCCCAAGCATAGACTTCTTTTCCTTGAACAAGTCAATCAGTGGCTTAGTGTGCTAGGGACACATATAGAATGAAGGTTGCAAGCCTCCAGACTACAGAATACTTCGCACGTGTGCATGACTGATTTGGGATGATTCCAAAGGAAACAAAACAATCTTCCTCGAATCCACGGCGGCAACTTGCATCAAATGCACATGAACTAGAGGAAGTCACTTCTTACATCCGAACATATGCTTCATGAGCTAGCATGAACAAATGCTTTCAAAAGTTTTCCAACACTAGCTTAATGTTCAGCAAAATTATGGAGAAGACAAGGATGTTGTCAATGGGCTCAACAACAATTCATCTGGGTTTCCTTTCAAAAGGAATTCCATAGTTAAGTGAACAAGTGATAGCATTGGTCAGACCCAAAAGATATAATGGTGTATGCTCGAGGGATCAACCACGAGTAAGACAACATTACGAGCATCGTTGGTACTGATTTGATTTGACGATAGCCCACACTCAAATCAAAGGATTGATAAGACAATAGGTCCAGCAACTGATCACAGGGACCAATCGATGAAGATATCATCTTTCTTCAACACACTCTACACAAGAATATCCCTTTGGAACGAACAAAGTTAGGCAAGCTTTTATCTTCCAATTCTCCAAGTTGTTGTCTAGCTTAACCAACTAGCTCAGGGATATCCAACACAGATTCTTGGAGAAAGGGTGGTTCACAAGAAACCAACTTGATCACGAGTTCAACATAACAGTCAGGAAACAACCCGGTAACACTTCCAAGAAGATATTTGGAAAGTCACGAACCACCGATATGTTAGTAAGCTCGAGAACAATCTTGCTTTTTGAGGCAAGATGATATGATCAATAGAGCGAAGATTTGAAATAATCCTAACTCATCGATCGAGGAGTGCACCGAGAACAAGGACTAGGTAGCACAATCAGTCTTAGGGTGACGATTCAATAATCAACACGCTAAGAATGAGGTTATCGTCCATTTAACTACCAAGCAACAGAGTTGCTAGCAGTATTGATTTCACACGCCATGATTCATTTGTTGGCATTCTGGTTACAATAACACAGGAACCGAGGAATGAACAATGATGGCAAGAAGTATCACTGTACCAAGAGTTCATAGGATGGTGTGCAATTCCTATAACAATCCCGATATAAAAGATGGTAATACTCCAAGGTAGAACAGGGCAAAAGCTGGATTGGCATTTTGATCTGCGGAGTACAATTGTTTTAACCCAATCCTAGATATGGAAGAGGTACTGGAGTTTGTTTCTCCTAGTCATTCCGCGATAGAATGGCTTGACGGACCACAAGAGTAATAGGCATCGATAAACGAACGCACGCATACTCTTGACTATCAATTGATAGACGAAGGTCAGTAGACAACTAAAGAGGGACAACTCAAAGGAACATATAACTTTTTGAGTTGTGGATGCGTAGATTAGTATGTCGAACCAGGTTCAACATAATTCTTCCGGATAACCCATGCAGAAAGGTAGAACTGGCAGAGTCACAATATATAATGGAGAACTCATCAAGAGCATTCTGGTTGTGATCGTTCAGTTCAACGAGGAACTTCTGCCATAAGTAGTTCATGGTATTTGGAAGAAGAAGATACCACGGACTTCAAGGACTATCGCAAAGGTTACTAATAACCTAAGGGAGCTAGCAATTACTATCAACATGAAGTAAGTAGGGTGAATCTCGGGTTCAAAACCCAAGGAGTAGAATACCTACTACTAAGTGGCATCACGGGATGCTTTCGAGAATAAAAGCCAGAATCATCACACTGGGACACAAAACATGGCTAGACTACTAGATGATCCCCTGAGACACCTAGGGTCATAATAATAACTCCAACATAAAGGTCGAGGCAGTAGAGTACCTCAACTCAACAATTTGTGTGATTAACCTGGCCTAAAAGACATTGAAACCAGAGGAAAAGGATTTTGCAAATGCATCAGACTCTTTGGAAACCTGAGATGACTCGGACAGCATAACGGCTGTAAATGCTCAGAAAAGATTTGAGACATTCACAAAAATGGTGGCATAACCACTCAGAAGCACAATATCAAGGTCTCGAGATCAATAATTAACATACAGAGGTAGAAACTAAACTGAGGCTTAATCCAACAATCTTATAAGTCTACGGATTAGTAACACGTGATCCTGATGGAAAGAAGAGATAGCCTAGTTCTTAATCCCCATAGAAGAGAAGATGATGACTCAGATTAGAAGGCCATGAGGTATAAGGAGTAAAAAGAGCCTTACGTTCCATCCCACAATCAATTCCCTTATATAACTAAAGAATTTCTAGACTCAACTTCGACCAGTTTGGCTTGGTAATCCTACAGGCAGTCAAGCTCTGATACCAAAGCTGTCAGGACCCCGACTCAATGCCACATCGATCTAGCATGTAACACCTCATATCACTTTGCGGCCTCACGCATGGTATTCCCACGGGTGTCGCCTTACCTTTGCCCGGGACCGTTTGCGCCTTTTGGCACACGTATATGACAGTGTCGCTAGCATCCATATGATAAGGAGCCCGGGCTGACATGGCTAGTCGTAAACCCAAAGTGGCACTAACTTACAGGGACAGGCATCCATGACCCAGCATCGAACGTGTCGGTCATCAGCGAGTGAATCCAGGCTATAGCACTGGGCTAGCAGGACTCTGGTGAACCAGGCTATAGCGGGCTAACAGGACTCCGGTATTCATCGCGTGGCATTTCCCCGAAGGGACAGACACAGGAACGAAGAAGGACACATGCCGGCCAGCCTAAGTGTTCCGGAGCAGTAGCAAGCTACCATGGCTCAGTGGAAACACTAGGAGACATTTCCCGGTAAGAGAGGCTACTAAGGATAAACAACTAGATAGCCAGATCCCACACATACCAAGCATTTCAATAACATACACACAATATGCTCGATATGTGCAAATACAACATGGCATCACAACATGACTCTACGACTCAAGTATTTATTCAATAGGCTCCGAGGAGCGAGATATTACAAACAGGGGTCTCATGACCCAACATTCAGAGCATACAAGTCAAAACACATGCGGAAGCTTAACATGTCTGAGTATAGACAACTATAAAATGAAAAAGGCTGAGAAGCCTGACTATCTACCAGATCCTGCCGAGGGCACAAGATCATAGCTGAGGTAACAAGCTAAACGTCGAAGTCCACGCGGTACTACTAGCGAGACCGAAGTCTCTCTGCAAAAACATAAAATAGGCAAACGTGAGTACAAATGTACCCAGCAAGACTTACATCAGAACTAACTACATATGCATCATTATCAACAAAGGGATGGTGGGGGTTTAACTGCAGCAAGCCAGCTTTGACTCGGTGGCTATCCTGAACTACGACTGCAAGTAACTCTTTTGAGGTGGCGCACACGAGTCCACATATTCACCATATCAATACACCACTATGGATCCGTTCCCGTCTCCCTACGAGAACGCCATCCATAGCACTCACGCTTATCTTGCGTATTTTAGAGTATCCACTTTCACTTGTCTATGAACTGATATAAGCAACCCAGAAGTCCTTTACCGCGGACACGGCTATTCGAATAGATGATGTTAACCCTGCAGGGGCGTACTTCTTCACACACGCTCTCACCACTTACCGCCGTTTACACGACATGTACTCGGCAACCTTCAAGCGGAAGCCCAACGTGGGTGTCGGCCACGGCCTGCCTAAACACTCAAGTCTCTAGTCCAGGTTTATCACATATTTGGGTTCCATCCATGAGGAGATCCGGCCGGAGTTTCGCTCACAGCCCCAAACGATGTGAACAGGGTTCCCGAGACACCAAACGGGCGCCTGGTACACCGTGCCATGTGCCTACCACATCACAGCCCACCCCTCCGGTCAGCGCTGCCCACGGCCTCCAGCATACTACAAACACCAGAAACTACTTGCAACTCCTGGACAGAGGACAAGGGTGATTAAGAAGCCGAGAGGGTCCATTGGTTTCGGGCCCAATGCGTGGTAGTAGCTGAATCATGGATCACAAACACAGAACTCAGTTCCTGAGGACGGCTTCAATGAGACAACCCACCATGTACTCCTACATGGCCTCTCACCGCTACCTTTACCAAATCGTGTTCACACACTTAGCTCACACACAGTAGGACATGTTCACACACCTCTGATTCATTCCCGATGAATCGGACCTGACACAACTCTAAGCAGTAGCAGGCATGACAAACAAGCAAGAATGAGTAGGCACAACAGGGCTCAAACAACTCCTACTCATGCTAGTGGGTTTCATCTATTTACTGTGGAATGACAGGTCATGCAGAGGATAAAGGGGTTCAACTACCGCAGCAAGTAACAGATGAATCGTTGTTGTCCTAATGCAGTAAAAGAGAGCAGGAGCGAGAGAGTGGGATTATATCGGAATGAACAAGGGTGTTTTGCTTGCCTGGCACTTCTGAAGATAATATAGCTTTTCATCGGTGTCATCGATCACATCGCCGGTACAACGTCTATCGAGGGGGAACAACACCGGCAAACACAGAAGAAACACGATCAATGCAATGCACAATATGATGCATGCTATGACATGGCAATATGAATGTGTTTTGGGCTAATGCACCTAGCTATGATTTAAATGAAGTTGGTTTGAATACATGATTCAAACTCCAACTCCATATATGATTATTTAAATGCCCTTTATTTGTTTTGTCCAAAACAGAGGACAAACATTGTTCAAACATGCATGAAAATGGTACAGATGGATTCCTTGAATTTTTCTGATAATTTTTCATATATAATTTATTTAATTTGGAGTTACGGTTGAATTTCTATGAATTTTAGAAGTTTATACAATTTTCTGGAATTTCCTGATTATTTATAAAATAAACTAAATTCCAGAAAAGGAATATTGCGTCAGCATGGCGTTGGGATGACGTCAGCAGGTCAACAGGGGCTGGTCCGGTCAAACCTGACCAGTGGGGCCCGCTGGTCAGTGACTCAGGTGACTAACAGAGTTAATTAATTCTAACTAATCAAATTAATAGCCACGGGGCCCACTGTCAGTGTCAGCAGGGGTAATTAGTTTAACTAATTCAATTAGTACTAATCCTAATTAACTAACAGAGCAATTAGCACTAATTAAAATCCTACACTAATTCAGTCAAAGGCCGGCCCACATGTCATGGACACAGGGGGGGTCCCGCCGTGGTCAAAGTGGGTCAAACCCACCGGCGACATGACGCCGGCGAGGCCCGAGACGGCGGCGCGAACCGGAAACACGCTACAGGGCACGGGCGAGGCCGTGCTTGGGCTCGTTGGAGAGCCCTTGCTGGTGCGCATCGAACGGTGGTGGTGGTCGTGCCTGTGGTGGCCGGTACCGATGACGGCGAGCTCGTGAGCGGCGGCTGGAGTTCGGGTGCGGTCGGGTTCGGCGCTGCTGCTCGCAAACGAGGGAGCTGAGGCACTGGAGGGGCTCTACGGGTCACTGGGGTCATCAGGAGCACTCGGAGGCAACGAGCGCAGGTGGAGGAGCTCGGGAGCACGAAGCTCACCGGCCATGGCGGACGGCGGCCTCGGGTGCTCGTGGGGCGGCGGCTACAGGGCATGCGCGAGAGAGAGAGGTGAGGGGAAAGGAAGAGGGGCTCACGGCGGACTCGCAGAGCAGCTCAATGGGCTCGGGGAAGCTTCTGCGACGGAGAATTGACGGCGGCGATCTCCGGTGGCCGACGAGGGGAACGGCGGTGCTTGCGACGTCCAGGGGCTTCCGGCGTCGGACGGCTCGGTGAGGAGGAAGAGAGGGACGAGGCGGAGCCTGTGGGCGTGTCAGAGAGGCGAGGCGGTGGCTGTGGCCGCGGCGAACGGCGTCGGTGGCGACGGTCGTGCATGTGAGAGAGAGACAGAGGAGGGGATGAGGCGAGGGAGAGTGCGAGAGGGAGTCGGGGCAGCGTGGCGTCATCCAAGCACGGGGTCAGGGAGGAGGACGAGCCTCCAGCGCGAAGCAGGAGGTGGCCAGAGCAGGGTGGAGGTGGCGCGCGCGGCGGCGTCGCGGTGTCCCTCCTCTGCCTACTGGCACGAGGAGGAAGGCGACAGGGGGAGGCGCCTGGTGGGCTGGGCCGCACC
Source organism: Triticum aestivum (assembly GCF_018294505.1). Classification (NCBI taxonomy): domain Eukaryota; kingdom Viridiplantae; phylum Streptophyta; class Magnoliopsida; order Poales; family Poaceae; genus Triticum; species Triticum aestivum. Next base: position 388,220,093 of record NC_057806.1, on the reverse strand, counting down.
GGTGGGCTGCCAGCACAGGAGCTGGGCCGGTTGCTGGCGCCAGGTGGGGCGCTAGGTGGGCTGCAGGTAGGTGGCCCAGGTAGGCTTCTGCTCTTTTTTTATATTTCTGTTCTGTTTTCTTTTATTTAATCTTTTGCCACTGTTTTGAATTTAAAATAATCCAAACAATGCCAAAAACTCCTCTGAATATTTTTATTTTGCTAGATGGACTTTTCCAAAAGCTCATAAAATATTTCAGGGGTATTTGAAATTATATTCTAATTATATGAATATAATTCAAATTCAAATAGCTAATGATTTAAATCCAAAGTCCCAAGATTAAGTCCTTAAAAATGTTCAATATTTTGGTTGGGACCAGAACCCTTTCCAAAAATTATCAAACATTTAAGAAGAGCATTTTGGAACAATGAATGAGATTTTAGGGTTTTTGCCCTTCTTTTATTTAGGGTTTTGAGGCTTCCAAATTTCCCCAGTTCAAGTTTTCAGAAATTTAAACATGATGCAAACACTAGGCAGCACCAGAAGCTAGGGATGTGACATTGACGGCAGGCAGATATCTTCCATAATCAGAAGCGTCGCCGTGCTCCCTTGAGCTTCTCCACAAGCTCCCCAACGCCATCTGGCAGGGAGACGGATGGCCACAAGGCCTGGGCAATGCCTTGCATCACCTGCCGTACTTGTTTGTGCAGTTGTGAGAGCTCGGATAGAAGATCACCCGCAGACTCGGGCATCTCCTCCGCAGGACGACCCGTCAGCATACCTGCAGACATAACTCTGTTAGCCGGCTTCTCCGTCGTCCCCTTTATTAAGGGTTCGTTCAAGCACTTACTAAATATGTCGCGTCAAAGCCGCTTATTCTCCTTCTCGGATCCGCAAGCTGGGCTCGAACATCTTTCAGTTCCACGCTCAGCTTGGTATTGGCGTCTTGGAGATTGTTTTTCTCCCGCCTGACCTCAGTCAGCACGCCTTCTCCCCGGATTCATCTGCAAACATCTATTGTTAGACCTGCAGCCATGCCGCATGCTATATGGTACCTATCATTCTTTGAAAGAAATGTTACTAGATGGGGACTTTTTCGGTTCCTTCAATGCGGCAACAGCGGCCCGAAGTTGGGTCTTGCATTCCTCCAGCTCCTGTGACAGTCGACTATTCTTCTCTGTAAGAACCTGCACAATAAGATGATCCTTAAATCAGTTCTGCTAACTGTTTCAAGTCTCAGGGGCTACTGATACATATAATCGTCAGATTTACTTACTCGTACATCCTTTACATACTGGTCCGTGGCTCTGGCTAGACCATCTTGAGCAGCATGGAGGTACGCCTCTCCAGAATTGAAGGCATCAAATGCCTCTGGTGAGAAGCAAGCGTCGCGGAGTACGGCCTGGCGGCGCCTATGATTCATGGCTCTCTCCACTTCTGAATTTGTAGCGGATAGCCTATCCCCATCCTCTGTAGGGAGAGTATCTGGCGTCCGCCCCATGTCGGCTTCCGCCTCTATGTCCGGTCCTGGAGCCCGACTGGTGGAAGCGTGATCGGCAGCCTCATCGGACATATTCCGGCGAGCATTTTTTCTGTTAAAGAAACATGGACGTCATTACATTTCAAGAAAGACGACAACCACAGAGCGGGGTTTCTGTCATACCTCTGCGCCGGCATCTCCGTCCTGACCGCCTTCCTTTTTGGCCTACCCGGCCTCGGTGCCTCTTGTTGGCGAGTTGCTGCGGGTTCGGCGTGGCATCCCAAATGCCTTCCCTGTAAAACACCATATGTATATGGTAGGTGAAGTGTCTAAAAGGGGATCCTAGTTTTTGGAGTTGGGATTTTTGGTTTTTCTTACGTGCGACGCAGGAAGCAGTCGACCGTAATGGCTACCATGGCGTCATCACAGCTTAATTGATAGAACTGCCGGTCTATCAGCTCCACGAATATGTCCGGATCTTCTTCGAGTCCGGGACCGAGGGCCCGGTCAGGGTCCTCTGGTTGTGGAGATGGGCTGCTGACCTCCCTTATGGCTCTTTGCAGTTCCTGCCGCAAAATGGCAAGGTGAGTACCTACGACAGAGAATGCGGGAAGAATGGGAGTAAGGAGATATAACTCACCCAGCTTGGAGGGTTGTACATGGAGAATCCATCCTATGGCTTGATGCGGATGAACTCCTCTTCCTATCCCTTGAACAATTTGGACATAATTTTTGCTAAGGCGGCAGCGTTGTCCGGACCCTTACACCCGCAACGGGTGGCGTCATCTTCCCCGTTAAAATACCACAAGGGGTGCCCTCGATGTTGAAGTGGTTGCACTCCCCGCATTATGCATATTGACATAACTGCGATTACTGTCAATCCTGAATGAGCCAGCGCTTTAATCCGGTTCATTAGGTAAAGGACCATTGTCTTCCTCTTGGGGGCTCCATGGGCGCCAACTTCGGCGTTTCTTCAGAGGAGCATTGCTGAACTCAGGAAGACCCCGCTGAACAGGGTCCGGAAGGAGGACGTCCTCCATATAAAACCATTCCGAAGGCCAGTCTTCGGATGTCTTCTTCGGAGTACCGGACAGGTATCCGGTTTCAGCGATGCGCCATATTTCGGCTCTGCCCACTTGATAAAGTGAACCCTTTTGTGTGCGAGGGACGAGGCAAAATAACCTTTTCCATAGCTCGAAATGAGCCTCGCAGCCCAGGAATAACTCGTAGAGGGCAACATAGCCGGCGATGTGTAAAATGGAAGCAGGGGTGAAATTATGCAGTTGGAGGCCGTAAAACTCCAGAAGCCCGTGGAGGAACAGATGAATCGGAAATCTGAGTCCCCTCAGTAAATAAGGGACAAGGCATACCCGCTCCCCCGTAGAGGGGCTAGGGAAGCTCTCCGCTTGCTCCCCGCCATTGTAGGTGGCGAGCCCGGCTCAGACGGGCACCATATACGTCGGAGGGAGAAATCCCTTAGTCTGCAGTTCAACTAATCGACTGTGTGGGACAGAACACCTCTCCCAATCACCGGGCTTGGGGCTACGGGGGCGAGAGGAGGAGCTGCGGAGGTCGGCCATGCTGGAGTGGATCTTTCCGAAGCACGTTCCGATGGATTCTTGCTGGGGGAGGATGGTATGGATTGGATCTAAGAAATCCACATCCCTTTAATAGACAATTTGTTTATCTGGCTAGGGGGCGAATGTAAAAATGCCCTAGCGCCTCGCATTCAATCGACGCGTGGAAGATAGCCCTTATTGGGTGCAGAAGCCAAGAGGTTTAACATTTATGGGACCGGACACTACTTAACAAACGTTTGAAATTTGGAGAAGAACCCGCCTTGAAATGCCGAAGACAACACTGCGCGCCGGACTCATCGTCATTGAAGCCTGGTTCGGGGGCTACTGAGGGAGTCCTGGATTAGGGGGTCTCCGGATAGCCGGATTATATCCTTTGGCCGGACTATTGGACTATGAAGATACAAGATTGAAGACTTCGTCCCGTGTCCGGATGGGACTCTACTTGGCATGGAAGGCAAGCTAGGCAATACGGATATGTATATCTCCTCCTTTGTAACCGACCTTGTGTAACCCTAGCCCCCTCCAGTGTCTATATAAACCGGAGGGTTTTAGTCCATAGGACAACACACAATCATACCATAGGCTAACTTCTAGGGTTTAGCCTCTCCGATCTCATGGTAGATCAAGTCTTGTACTACTCATATTATCAAGAATAATCAAGCAGGACGTAGGGTTTTACCTCCATCAAGAGGGCCCGAACCTGGGTAACACATCATGTCCCCTACCTCCTGTTACCATCCGCCTTAGACGCACAGTTCGGGACCCCCTACCCGAGATCCACCGGTTTTGACATCGACAACACGTCTATGTTTATTTTTAGTATCAGGTCTAGCAATTCTAGCAGCTTCATCACAAAAGTAAACCATAGCAACACTAGGTTCAACATTAATATGCTCAGAGGGAGTAGGTGTTCTAGTATTACTCTTACGAACCATAGTGGAAGCTTTAGCATGATCCTTTATTCTAACAGGGAAAGGTGGTTTCTCAATATAAGCAGTAGGAACAATAGAATCATTATAAATGATAGTCTTTTCTTCAACTTTAATAGGTGCAACTACTTTTACTTCAATGAGAGGATTATATTTAAACCACTTCTCCTTAGGGATATCAACATGAGTAGCAAAGGATTCACAGAAAGAAGCTACTATCTCAGAGTCAAGTCCATATTTAGTGCTAAATTCATGGAAAGCATCGGTATCCATAAAAGATTTAACACAATCAAACTTAGGTGTTGTACCTGACTCCTTACCTTCATCGAGATCCCAATCTTTAGAGTTGTGTTTAATTCTTTCCAATAAATCCCATTTGAATTCAACAGTCTTCATCATAAAAGAACTAGTACAAGAAGTATCGAGCATGGAGCGATTATCGAGAGAAAGCCGAGCATAAATTTTTTGAATAATAATTTCTCTTGAAAGCTCATGATTGGGGGCATGAATATAACATTGACTTAAGCCTCCCCCAAGCTTGAGTGATGATTTCTCCTTCGCGAGGCCAAAAATTATATATATATAATTACGATCACGATGGACAAGATGCATAGGATAAAACTTCTGATGAAATTCCAATTTCAATCGGTTGTAGTTCCATGATCCCATATCATCACATAGCCTAAACCATGTCAATGCATATCCCTTCAAAGATAAAGGGAAGACCTTCTTCTTGATAACATCCTCGGACATACCTGCAAGCTTAAATAATCCACAAACTTCATCCACATAGGTTAGGTGCAAATCGGGATGTAATGTCCCATCACCTATGAAAGGATTAGCTAGCAGTTTCTCTATCATACCTGAAGGAATTTCAAAGTAAACATTTTCAGTAGGTTCAGTAGGTTGAGGAGCAACTCTTTGCTCTACTGGTAGGGGTGAAGATACCCCCAACAAGCCCCTCAAAGGATTATGTTCCATAGTAACAAGTGACAGTAAATTTTAGAACACTATATAATTTTTTTTCCTTACCAAATTCCACCTACCAAAGGTGCTTCACTCCCGGCAACAGCGCCAGAAAAGAGTCTTGATGATCCACAAGTATAGGGGATCTATCATAGTCCTTTCAATAAGTAAGAGTGTCGAACCCAACAAGGAGCAGAAGGAAATGATAAGCAGTTTTCAGTAAGGTATTCTCTGTAAGCACTGAAATTATCGGTAACAGATAGTTTTGTGATAAGATAATTTGTAACGGGTAACAAGTAATGAAAGTAAATAAGGTGAAGCAAGATGGCCCAATCCTTTTTGTAGCAAGGGACGAGCCTGGACAAACTCTTATATAAAGGAAAGCACTCCCGAGGACACATGGGAATTATCGTCAAGCTAGTTTTCATCACGTTCATATGATTTGTGTTAGGTACTTTGATAATTTGATATGTGGGTGGACCGGTGCTTGGGTATTGCCCTTCCTTGGACAAGAATCCCACTTATGATTAACCCCTCTTGCAAGCATCCACAACTACAAAAGGAGTATTAAGGTAAACCTAACCATAGCATGAAACATATGGATCCAAATCAGCCCCTTACGAAGCAACTCATAAACTAGGGTTTAAGCTTCTGTCACTCTAGCAACCCATCATCTACTTATTGCTTCCCAATGCCTTCCTCTAGGCCCAAACAATGGTGAAGTTTCATGTAGTCGATGTTCACATGACACCACTAGAGGAAAGACAACATACATCTCATCAAAATATCAAATGAATACCAAATTCACATGACTACTTATAGCAAGGCTTCTCCCATGTCCTCAGGAACAAACGTAACTACTCACAAAACATATATGTTCATAATCAGAGGGGTATTGATATGCATAAAGGATCCGAACATATGATCTTCCACCGAATAAACCAACTAGCATCAACTACAATGAGTAATCAACGCTACTAGCAACACACTAAAAAAAAGACACATCCGTGACAATTTGCGCCGAACGAAATTTTTTTCTGTCATACATATGACACTTCTATGACGATAATTGTGACAAAACCTGGTATCATCATAGATGTGGTGGGCTCCTACTTCTATGACAAAAAATCATGACAGAAAATGGGCTTTTCGTCCTGGGCGGGCCGGAGACGCAGCTGCATGACATTCTTTGGGCCGTCCATGACAGAAAAAACCGTGGTAGAAGCGAGGGGGAGAAAAATTTCGGGGAGTTCCCGGTTACGGTGGGAGGTCTGGGGCCGAGCGATGCGTGTTTCTCTCGTACACGTATGCGCGTGTGTGCGAGACGTTGGCTCTAACTGAACCCGAGCGAGGCGTTGGACCCTAACTGAACCCGAGCGATTGCACTGCAGGCTACACGTTACTGAACCCGAGCGATCGATCGATGGCTGTTAATTGAACCCGATCGAGTGATTCCTTCGCTACTGCTGCTAACTGAAGCCGGTCGATGCTGCCTCTGGGATGAACAGTGAGTGTTGCGGGGGGAGGGGTTGGATGAACAGTGAGCGGTGGCGTTGCCTCTGGATGAACAGGACCCCGTGGTGTGGTGGAGGGCTGGATGAACCATAGACGGTGGAGGGGTGCCCGTGGAGGGGTGCCCGTGGAGGGGTGGTTGAACAGGACTCCGTGGTGTGGAGGGCTGGATGAACAGTAGACAGTGGAGGGGTGCCCATGGAGGGGTGGTTGAACAGTAGTCGGTGGAGTAGCGCGCGGTGGAGGCTGGATGAACAGGAGCCCGTGGAGGCTGGAGGAGGTCGACGGTAGCCCGTGGAGGCTGGAGGAGGTTGATGATGGAGATGAACAGTATCCCGTGGAGTCCCGTTTTGCGGTACTCCACACCCCTCCCGATGAACAGGACCCCCGTTTCGACCATAGCGCTCCAACACAAGTCCGTTTCGTCCGTTTTGCGGTACGCCACACCCCTCCCGATCAACAGGACCCCCGTTTCGACCGTAGGAGGTCCGTTTCCTCCGTTTTGCGGTACGCCAGACCCCTCTCGATCAACAGGACCCCGTTCAGAACGTAGGAGGTCTGTTTCCTCGGTTGTGCGGTACACCAGGCCTCGTTTCCATCGCCTGTTCTGTCCAAGCCCTCCCGATGAACACGACCACGCATTCCGTTCCGACCCAGCCGGTTGGCTCCCACGCGTTCCATTCCCCCCCGATGAACACGACACATTCCATTGCCTCCCCATGAACATGACGCATTCCGTTGCCTCCCCATGAACACGACGACGACGTTGTTTCTCCGTTCCGACCCAACCATGTACACGAGCCCTGGCCGTACGTATGCGTGAGTAGGCGTTCGAGACCCCGCCCGTATGTACACATACGTGGCCGTATTTTCTTTCTTGCACCCTGGCCGCTGTACATACGTGTACATGCTATGTGGGTGCCTCTACTACGACACATACGCGCCTCTACTACGACACGTGCGCGCCTCTACATCCACCAGTATATATGTACGTACACATTCGCGACTAGAATGACAATGCTACGTACGCTTCGACCACATGGGTCCCGACTGTCAGACACTTCCTTGCCTGCGAAGATGTAGCTGGTGGGTCCCAGCAGTCAGGGGGGCGAGTCGTTTTTTTGTCCGGATGCACTTCCTTGCGTGCGAAGATGTAGCTGGTGGGTCCCAGCAGTCGGGGAAACGTTTTTTCGCGAAATACAGTGGCCCGTCCGGTGGGTCCTAGCTGTCAGGTGGAGGAATCATTATTTTCCGCGTAATAAGGAGGCACTTCCATGCTGCAGTCGTGGACCCAGATGTCAGCCTCTCCACGTACAGTCCACGTCCGGTGGAAGTCGTTCCTTGACCACGTTGACCACGCCGCGCTGATAGCACCAGGGCGGTGGATGACGGCGAGGCCTAGGAAGGGTACGACGGGGAGCCGGGGAAGAAGCGGCAGTGGAAGCCCACGCGGAGAGGAGTACGAGGGTTCACTGGTTCAGCTGTGGTGTGAGGATGTCGTCGCCGCAGGGCTTGGCCAGCGGTGGGAATAGTAGGGGGCGGTGAGGCCTCCGCGGCAGCACAGTCGGCCACGGGAGGCAGGAGCATGCGACACGACCGGCGCTGCTTTGGGCGGCTGGAGCAAGAAGACCAGATGTTGAAGAAGCACTACGGCCGTTGGATGGACATCGTACGCTCACTGGAGCTAGAATTGTTCATATGGACTAAAGTTGACAAAGGCCCCCGTCCCAATCAACTTAGTAGGCCCACAAGTCAGCCTCCCACCATGGTGGGTCCCATCTAGCAGGGGGAGTATTCATTTTTTGTGCGTAATAAGGAGGCACTTCCGGTGGATCCGAGCTGACAACGGGGGGAACGTTTTTTTCACGAAATACGCTGGCCCGTCCGGTGGGTCCTAGCTGTCAGGGGGAAACGTTTTTTCGCGAAATAAGGTGGCCCATCCGGTGGGTCCCAGCTGTCAGGTGGAGGAATAATTATTTTGCGCGTAATAAGGAGGCACTTCCTTGCGGCCGCCTGGACCCAGCTGTCAGCCTCTCCACGTACAATACTCTTCCGATAGAAGTCGGTCGTTGACCATGTTGACCATGCTGCGCTGAGAGCACCAGGGCGGTGGTCTGGACGATGGCGAGGCCTAGGAAGGGGACGACGCAGAGCCGGGGAAGACGCAGCAGTGGAAGCCCGCGCGGAGAGGAAGACGAGGGTTCACTGGTTCGGCTGCGGTGTGAGGTTGTTTTCGCCGTAGAATAGCAGGGGGTGTGGGTGAGTAGAGGGATGGCCTGGCCAGCGATGGGAGTAGTAAGGGGCGGTGAGGCCTCCGCGGCATCACAGCCGGCCACGGGAGGCAGGAGCACGCGACACGACCGACGCTGCTTTGGGCGGCTGGAGCAAGAAGACCAGAGGTTGAAGAAGCACTACAGCCGTTGGATGGACATCATACTATCACTGCAGCTAGAATAGTTTATATTGACTAAGTTGACAAAGCCCTTGGTACGCGTCAACTTAGTAGGCACACAGCTCGGATTTGGCAGAGAACATATAGCCTATTTGCGATATGTAAGAATGTACAAGCCATTTTTTAATTCTAATGGAATTTACTACAGCCCTTTTATAGTTTGTTAAAAGTACAACCCAACTTCTAGCTAGGACAACGATTAATAATTTCAAACAACCGCTCAAAACAGAATTAAAAAAATGGGATTCGAAATATTTTTATCCGAAATTTCTAGTCAGGTTAAATATAATTTCAAAATAAAGTTGTATTACGTTAAAATCCAACGAAATATTGCACACGCAACACGTAATGAAATTAAAATTTTCAAATTCCAAAAATAATATATTTTTCAAACTAATTATGTGTTTGGTGCATAGTAACTGTCTAGTTATTACAATTTCTTAAAGTCCATTTTCTTGTTAAGCCTAATGCATACCTCCTAGGAAAGTTTGCAGCCCAGCGGGGCGGAGAATAACAAGTTGACCCGGATATTGTGTACAACTATCGACCCAGTTGCATTGCTGATGTTGAAAAAAAGGCATGTGTAGTACAGTACAACCTAACATGGTTACTCAGCCCACATTCAGCGATGCCGGAAAGGCCCAAACAAGGCTTCTGTACAACTTTTTGAAGTCACTGAGCTCAATTAATAACTTAAGAAAAAAGTTAGATTACAGTGGAACCTAATTAAAAGCTGTCACGAACAAATAATAATTCCACGGGTCCCACTTGTGCATGTGCGTGTGTGTGTGTGATAGAGAGAGAGAGACCCATCGGTCTATGCTCATAAATACATCTTTTAGCCATATGCATTGCTGATGCTCAGTAAAAACTTATATAGTTGACACAATCATATAGAACATCATAGCACACTGAACTTGCATACAAAAATTTCACGCAGGCGGCACAATCAGGATGGAAGCAGTGGATCGCTACGGGGAGGGCTATGTTGAAACCAACAAAGTCGTACATAACGGTTCATCGTCTTTATCAATGATGGGGAAATATCTTGAATGTTGTGCAAAGAAAACAGACAGACAACACAATAAGTTCTGCTAGCACATTAAGTTGACATACAACCCTTTCTAAAAAAGTTCAGGTACAAAATTAGAACAGGTCACAATCAAATGTACTGGCATATCGGTGCTTCACACCCATAGCTCGGATTTAACTAGTATCTGGCAAGAATTAGTTGTTACCGCAAATTAGAGCACATCCAGGCAGCCAGCCCTGCCTCTTCTCCCAAAGAAGCAGTGGCCTCCTCCGCGCGATGGAGTAGGCCCTGTGCCATCCATCGTTCCGAGCAACACGGGGAAAGTCTGACGTTGACTCCTGTAATGGACGTCATCGATGGACCCTGGCACCAGCGGCAATGACAGGACTTCGATTGATGGATTGACCACTTCTATGACATGCACGAACACTCGATACAGGTACATCCCTAACGTGGTCCGCGGCGGCCTTGGTGGCAACGTATAGTACAACCCCGGTTCCTGCACCGGTATCTCAACACCAATCACCTTTGGTATGGTGGACGAATTCTTCATCCATCCCATAACCGTCAGAGCCCAGCTGTATGGAGGAACAAACATACTTACGAGCTCACCTCCAAGGTCGTTGATAAGCTCGTTCATGGACTCGATGTTCCAAGCACGTCGAGGCATGCCGTGGAAGGTAAGCTTTGTTAAAAACTCAAGCTCAGAGGGAACCGAGCCCCATCCTGGGTGCCACCAATCAAAGCTCACCAACGCGCCATCGCAGAACAAACGCCGGGAAGATTCGAACACACGACTGCAGTCGAAAGTTGTCCGGAACCTGACGAAGAAATCAGCCGGTGGCGGACAGACTTCGACGAGCAAGTCACTTATTTGGATGCCGTGCGCAATGCCAAGAGCCTTGACAAGGTCGTCCGGCGAGACGGGAGGCCGGTCGCCGTTGATGGTTACCATCACCACTTTGCCGGCAAACTGGTCGTCAAGCGCCGCCATGCCACTGTTGAGCGACAGCATGCAGCGACCGAAGGCAGGACTAACCAAATTCTCGTGCATGCCCAATCAACACCCTGCCGCGATGCATGCAGTGGTCATTCTGGTGCATCAAGGACGGCATGCAGATTGTTCCACACTTGATAAGAGGAAAATGGAAAGGTAGAACACGGCAGCAGAGGAAGAGAACGCTGGCTAACGAGGGTGGGAGGGGATCGAGCAGGAAGTTAATGCTCCACGCCTAAAGGTTTTGGGAAAACCTGATTTTCATAAGGTGACTTATACTCACCTAAATGGAGGGAGTATTCCTTAACCAGAGAATGTTGTGTCTCCCACTCACGCGCTCAAAAAAACTACGACACATTTTTTATCTGTTTGCATAGGTCCCACCTATCAGGAAGGATGGGCACGTACACGAACAGGTACGACTCATCAGTCTACCCGCATAGCCTTTTTGTTTAGTCTACCTAGTCGTCTAATCAACTGCCTGCATGCCACTTCTCCCATTTACTTCTCCATCGGGAACCGATTCTCCTCGGCTTCTTCACCTCCCCTTCGTCTTCATTTGCATCCAAACCCCACTGCATTCACATTGTTTTAACCTCTTTAAATAATCATGTACTACTTTAGTTAGACTAGCCATCTAATCCTAATTCTCCAAACCATAGCCCTCCGTTCCAGCGGTTCCAAATGGCGGAAGAGATCGAGATGCAGGTTTTTAGCGTCCAACATGTCCTCGTCGAAGGCTCAATGTGCATAGTTGCCACCGTCACTGTCCACCCAAGGGTTGTTCGGCAGTAGATCAACAATGTATCCAACTCCCTCGAAAAGGTAGAGACGAGGGTCATCGGTCTCGACGCAGAGTACACGGAGCGTGCCCCTGGGAAGATCCAGCACGCCGCCGTCCTTCAGCTGTGCCACGAAGATGATGTTTTGGTGTACCACATCATACACTCGCCCTCCATACCACGTGAGCTTCACGATTTCTTGTCTCGGGAGGACGTATACTTCTGTGGGGCAGCCATCAAAGGGGACAAACAGAAGCTGGAGCCGTACAACCTTGATTTGAAAAAGCATCGCTGACCTACAAACCAGAATCAAAATTCATGTAGAATATTGTGATAAACAGACACCATCCCTATTCGACGTAGCAAATTTTGTGCTCGGTACAAATCTTCAGAAGGGTGACGAGATGGTGGCATTAAGGTCGTCTGGATGGGAGAATTATCCCTTCACGTACGAGCAGATAAAATATGCTGCTCTCGATGCCCGTGTGAGTTTCGAGATAGCTGCAAGGTCCAAAGAGCTTGTTGCGAAGCCGTCTCCCACAGAGAATGAGAAGAAGAAGAAGAAGAAGAAGAAGAAGAAGAACAAGAAGAAGAAGAAGAAGAAGAAGAAGAAGAAGAAGAAGAAGAAGAAGAAGAAGAAGAAGAAGAAGAAGAAGAAGAAGAAGAAGAAGAAGAAGAAGAAGAAGAAGAAGAAGAAAAGGTTGCACCAGCAGGAGGGCATTATGGATGGATGAACTATTTCCTCTCTTGTAAAAAAAATTATTCCCTCTTGATGTATATTGATATAGATGGACTATTTTGATGGTGTGCATGTCTTTGGAATAGAGTATCAGCGTGGGCCCGCTTGACTATAAGTAACTATTTATCTGCATATATAGCTTTCTCTGCTACTCCTTCCAGTGATCGGTATGCAGTGCATGTGTCCGTAGACATGACAGCTTGTCCATGGAAGTTCAACTATGGCGACCATCACATTTCATCTCACGATTCCCACGACGCCTCTCCAACCCACGACACCACGCCCCCCGACGTGCGCCTCACCCCTCTCAGCCGCACCACCCCTCTGCCTTTGTGTGCATGACATATGGGCCACCTAAAATGCGGCGAGCATCAAGTTTCTACCACAGCCACCTGCGATTCCCACGACGCCGCTCGAACCCATGAAACCACACGTCCCCCGACCTGCGGCTCACCCCTCTTGGCCCCACTGCCCCTCTGCCTACGGGAGCATTACATGTGGACCAGTCACGTATCGGGTCCACATGTTATTGACTTAAAGGTAGGTTTAGTAAGGCCTGAAGCTCAGTCCCGACGGCCCTGAGAGGGAAATGTAACTCCCGCGCCAGGGCTTGTGGTGCTCCCGCAGCACGAACTCGTGCCAAACTCGAGATTTGTTTCTTTACTATACATGCACGCAACGATTTAATGGACATTGTAATCTCAACATGTGACGGGGAGCTCTAAATTTGAATTTGAAACTTATAAAACGAAAAGATTCAAAACAAATAAACTAGGAGAGAGGGAGTATATCGTAGGATGTGTCCCATACAAAATAAGTCCCCTGGTTTGTCGCGAAGATGCGGTTAGAAAGGAGCACAACGTCTTCCTACTCGTACGGCAACAAATCGGCCGCAGACAGCATGGTCCACCTTTGACCTCCATGTGCAAGGTTCGTGCTATCTTATTCAATCTCACCGTGGTTCCATCGTACCAATTCATGCGGTGGCCCGTTGCATGGCTGATCCCAACGTTGGACAAAGGTTCTACGGGAACGGTGTCACCGTTGTAAATGTTGTGCAAATTGATGTTGGTACCCTCCCGTACATATGCAAGCCAATCTCCACTCGCACCGAGCCTAACCTATGAAACAGTGGGCAGGGGGAGAATTAATTAGGAAATGGACACGGAAGTAGTCTTTAGAATGCATTTACTACATGATCAAACTCATCTTACCTGCTCATCGGAGGAAATCCGAGTGCCCCTCAACGTCGGCATCTCAAGGGGCGTCAACTTGCAACTACAGCCACGCCGCGCGGGAGAGACCCCCAAAGAAGCATCCTCGTGCGTTTCACGGAACATCAAGATGCATTTGTATGAGTAGTTTATCTTGTGAGAGAAAAGGATGAACGAGGGAAGGCCTCTAGAGATAGAGATGGACACTACTACTACCAATGTGCTGGCCCGTGCGTTGCAATGGATCCAAAGTAGTAGAATAATACTTGTTCACGTGCTTGAAATGTAAACACTCTAGTTTTGATATACATGTGTCAGCAGACATGACAGCTTGTCCATGGAAGTTGAACCACGGCAACCATCACGTTTCTTGTTTCTACCACTGCCACACCCACACGCGATTCCCACGACGCCGCTCCAACCCACGGCACGATGTCCCCTGATGTGGACATGGATCCTCCGACATGGCTATCAAATGCCTTGCCCTACCTTTCCTTCACTGAGAGGTGGGACCCATGCTTATGGGTCCCACATGTCAGTGGCAGAATGGTAGGATTGTTCCCCTCATGGGATCCTCATCCCCCCGACGTGCCCCTCATCCCTCTCGGCCCCACCGCTCCTCTGCCTTTGTGTGCATGACATGCGGGCCAGCTGAACTGCGGTGACCATCAACTTCCTACCACAGACACACCCGATTGGACGCGGTTTGCCTCCTCCGCTGTTGTGCTCCGATCCGTACTTCCGCACCATCGAATTTTCATCCAGCGGCTGTGACACATTTCGTCCCAGGCATCAATCCTCAGCTGGAGTGCTTATGTACTACAGGTAGTACCCGCCAGTGTGGCCATCTACGCCTCGTAACGCCCTGACACCCAGCTGTGGCACCCTCGCCACAGCCACGCCACCACCGGCCGGTTCATCTCGAACGAGTGAGTCACGAACCACGCCACCACCATGAGAATGACATGTGGGCCAGCCACATTTAAGGTCCGCATGTCATTGACTCATAGGTCGGGCACTAAGCCACTGAAGTTCGGTCCCATGGGCCCCGAGAGGGAAATGTAACTCCTGCGGCAGGCCTTGTGATGCTCCCGCAGTACGAGCTCGTGCCAAAACTGGAATTTGTTTCTCACTACTACCAACTAGTACTAGTAAGGTACACGTGCATTGCACGCATGAGATTCTGGTGGTTTGTGCATTATGCTTCTACATGTGGAGCTTTCTGGATTCTAACATGTGGCAAAATCTGGTGGAATGTAAGGTTAGGCGAGTTTGATTAACTTAGGTGTGTGTTTGGTTCAAGCCACACCTTAGGCAAGCCACACTAAGGCCCCACATGACATACACACAAAAATGTGGCAAGATTCCCTTAGGCTTGCCAACTTGTGGCTCTCATTTTGAAGAACTAATAACTTTGCCTAAGCTTAGTTGTGGCAAAGTTAGTCATGAATTAAGTTCAACCATGGAGTCTTCTAGATTATACATGTGGCAGAATCTGGTGGATGATATCCAACGGCCAGTAGTGCTCGGATTTGCCATCTTTGTACCGTCGGATTGGCTTGATCCAATGACCAACTTTCAAAGTTTTTCACACACTATATAGGGGGTATAGATATAGATGTGTCGGTCCGTTTCAATGGATCCAAAGTATATCTATTTAGTGGAGTGCACTCTAAACACATTATCTATTTATTTTTCTCTAACCTTCCGTAGCCATGCAACCAAGCCACACAAGCTTCATGGGTGCCCCCCACATCATATTATTCATACTACGTTGATTGAAAAAAAGATAAATCACCAAAAACAAGATCTTCCCATTTTTTGTTCCTACGATGCTGTGTCGTGCACGTACCTACTAGTTGTATAGTGGTAGTACTAGTAATATAGTATTACGAGTACAAACTTGGTACTAGTAGGAGTAGTAATAGTACGGAATGCTCCTACTCTATCAACGAACCCCGTCTGACACCAAATTTCTTGGCTTCTGTGCTACAGCTAGATCTTCCCCTCATTTTTGTTTTCCAACCCGGCGGCGAGCGGGGTGTCGGTTTGCTCAACGGCGATCCCACATGAAAGTGAAAATGCTAG
This sequence comes from Triticum aestivum, assembly GCF_018294505.1. NCBI lineage: Eukaryota > Viridiplantae > Streptophyta > Magnoliopsida > Poales > Poaceae > Triticum > Triticum aestivum. The sequence goes on along the minus strand of NC_057806.1, from coordinate 388,204,342 downwards.
GAAACACGCTTTCCCTAAGCTATGTGTCATGCCGGACGGGCCGTGTTGTACTCCCGATTCCCGGGCGTGTGGGGGTGCAATGCGAACGCGGCAGGCCTTTCCTTTTACCAGCAATGTGCCCGTGCGTTGCGACGGATCCAAAGTAGTAGAATAGTAGTATTTGTTCACAAACTTGAAAGAAATCACTATTGTTTTGATATACTCCTAATATATTACTCCCTCCGTACCTAAATATTTGTCTTTTTTGAGATTTCAAATGGACTATCACATACGAATTATATAGACATATTCTAGTGTTTCTAGCAAGATGCCCGCGCATTGCACGAAGTTGATGGAAAAGGTAAGCACAACTTATAAATTGACGGATGGAGTACTAGTTACAGTGATGCATATAATTAAGAAAAGGGATCACACATGTCCATATTGACTGGAACGAGAATGCAACAGCATAATAAGAATTAAGGCCACGATGATGCGATCGCAGTGGTGGTTACAGAAGGCAAGAAAAAAGATGGATCCATGAACGTACGACCTCCTCCTCCTCAACTTAGTGCGCCGGGCCACCGACCGGTGGCTAAGGAGTGGCGGCTTTTGTGGCGAGGTCGAGGTGCTTCTCAGCAAAGGCATCCAAGGCTTCCAGCCGGTTGAGGAAGGCCAACGTCGTAGCGTCCTCACTGGCCTTGTAGATACCTATGTACACGATTTCCTCGTACATGTGGATGTGTAGGTCGACGAATTCTTGCAGGGCGAGGCACCTCGCGGCGAGCGCGACCTCCAGGTGGACATTCTTCGTGGAGTCGGCGGGCAGTCGCAGGGCCACCAGTGCTTGAAAGAGGTTCCGGCCATGGAGGCCGATTAGGGTGGCAGGCAATGAGGAGCCCGGGCACGCGGGCTGGAGGAGTACGGTGATGTCGTCCGCGAGCTTCTTGAGGACGGCAAACTTGTTGCTGGTGGCAACGATCATCTGGTCCAACGGAGAGTCATAGTTGGCGTCGACAGCGGCCATCCACCAGCCGGTCTCCAACACCGTCTGGAGACGATCCTCAGCGCCATGTCGTAGGCCGGCGTCGTGGACCATCTGGCGCAGCCGCTGGCCGCTCACGCGCATCGCCGCCATGGGTCTAGAGTGAGCTCTTTTGCGCTTAGTGTAGGTGCTTAGGCAAATGCTTAGGTGCGTACGATGTGGTAGATGCATTGGAATGGAGGGGCGCCTTTATATGAGGGCAATGGGGGCAAACTGCGTTGCATTCACATCGTGCAGCCTCTTTTCCCAGACCTCCTCCCATTACTTCCCTCATGCATTAATTGAAGGAGGATGCATTGGTTGTTCAACATATCGGGAACCGCTACTCCCTCCCTCATCTGCATTAAAGCCGTATCGGGAACTGCGCCGCCCGCTGTCAAATCGAATACTCCCTCTCTATATGTACCACCTTTTTTTAATTTCAAGTTTTGCTCCATGGCGCAATCGATTGATACTACTACTATACAAAAGTGGAGTATATACATTTTTTAAAAGGCTAGAGGGCGGGGCAGTCTACCTCGGTCGGTTTCACGAGAGGCGAGGGCCTTTGTGATTTGACGGCTCATTACTGCTGTCAAATCGAGTAGTACTGCGCCGCCCGCTGCACGCCCGGCGCCTCCATTAAACCCCTCCATTAAACCCGCATGCAAACCGAGAATCCTACTCCGGCCACACGTCCGTTCATGAGCGGGCTGGAATTAAACGCAACACCGGCCGAGCTCCTCCCGTCCGCCCTCAGTTTAAACGAGGCCAAACGCCGGCCAAGCTCCTACCGCCCGCCCTCTATTTACACGAGGCCAGATAGATAGCGGGTAAGAATCGCACCCCTCCGCCGCTCCCCCATCTCCTCCTTCACCATTTTCTCCACTCTTCCGATGGCTTCCGATGAGCCATTCTCCAGCATATTACCCGGCTAGGTGGCCCGCCGAGCCCTTCGGATACGGGCGAGGCTGCTCGGTGCTTCACCAACCTCGCTTGGCCTGACGGAGCCAGTTGCCGCCCCAAGCAGGCGCGTGGTTCAGCAACTCGCCACTCCAGTTCAGCTCGATGAGGAGTGGTGAGTTGCTCCACGCCGGCACCCGTGTTTGTGGGCGTGCCTCCCGTGCCTACGGCAGCGCCATGCAGGCAGAGACAGAAGCCGGGTGCGTGGAGAGCGACGAGTCCGTGGCCAGCTTCTCCGTGTCCGCCGCCATCATCGAGGAGAAGTAGAACACGGGAGGCCGCCACCACTTGGGACCCGTGAAGGCTACCGCCGAGGGGACGACCGCGGATTCAGGTGGTTCCTTTGCTGCTTCGTCTCTTCGGAGGACCTTCGTCGACCCCGCAAGTGTCTGACGGACATGAGGAAGACAAATGGATCCGCGGGCGGCCATTTAGAACTAAAATAAGTCTAGATACATCCATTTCTAGGACAAGTATTTCCGGACGGAGGGAGTATTAATTATACAAGAGAGCCGGATTGGCACCTCTTAGTTCATGTAAATGTAATGAAATCCATCATGTTTATATGAAGATCTGGCTTTTTTATACGAAATCCTTCATGCTTATATGAAATCAGTCCGTGTTTGCACGAATTTCATCTGGTTGGTTAGAGTTGTAAAAATGTATGTCGCTGGCGTTTGATGTCGTCCTCCGCTTAAGGAAGCGGGAGGAAATTTATCAGCTGCCATTGGAGATGCTCTTTATGCTGGAAATAATAGAGTGACATCCAATCCATTTGAGTTAATTGCCTGTATGATTGTCCCTCTATAAAAAGTTAATTGCATGTACAGTGTACACGTGACTTGCAGGGTGGCTACAGCTTCGTACAGAAAGTTAAAAAGAAACAAGTCCATCCTTAATCTTGTATTCTAAGTACTCTGTGGGTTCCACTGTCAGTACAGTAGCAAAAGAAGTATATATTAAATAAGTAGAGTAATATATAATATAAAATAAAAGTTAAAAGATAGAATTCGAACTCATGTCATCGCGTTGCGAGCATCCGGCGCTAACCAGCCCAGCACATTTTTGTTGTAGACCATGCTGGAGATATATCTCCATGTCTACTCTTATATATAATCCATTCGTTCCTAAATATTTGTCTTTTTCAAATTTCAAATGGACTACCACATACGGATGTGTATGTAGACATATTTTAGAGTGCAGATTCACTCATTTTGCTCCGTATGTCTTTTCAGGAAGGGGTCAGATTTGTCCTTGATTTATTTATGAGGTGTCCAAATGGCACTGCACCGCCAAGAAAAGAGGGTTACATCAAAATTATGGACTACTTTTTTGAGTATGTTGGTAAGGTCCGGTCATAGTCACTTGTTGAAATCTCTAAAAAGACAAATACTCCCTCCATCCGGAAATACTTGTCATCAAAATGGATAAAAGGAAATGTATCTAGACGTATTTTAGTTTTAGATACATCTCTTTTTATCCATTTTGATGACAAGTATTTTCGGACGGAGGGAGTAGAAAACAGAGTTGGTGATGATGGTGTGCGTGCCATCCTGCAATATAGGCCGTCGGATTTATATCTAACGGATAGGAAAGAAACTATGGAAATTTTGCAAAAATATACCCACACGTCTCTCCACGTTCGCAAATAAGGCCTTCCCTCGTTCAACCTTTTCTCTCACAAGATAATCTACTCATACAAATGCATCTTGATGTTCCGTGCACCGCACGAGAAGCTAGGTAATTTCTTTTAAAATAGTTGCTACGATAATTGGGTTGAAGTGATATATTTTATGTCTGCCCCGAATGAGTTCAGATTCACTAGTAGTAACAAAGAAAAGGTTGCCTTGTTAATTAACAGAAAAAAGGGTGAAAACTATCACATGAGGCCGGTAAAAACAAGGCACACTGGGTTCAGCGTCATCATCACTACAGCTGTGCACGCGCGAGAAGGTACATATCGAGGGGGATACCGAGCGAGGCACCGAGACACAATGTTTGAGAGAAACCAATTGACAGATTATGATCAGATCGACTTGTCACCCTTCTGCTGTCATTGTTGGGGGAGAGAAAGATGTATCGAGAGTGTGTGCAGTAGGCACAGAGGCACAACTAGCGAGTGTGTTTGTGTGTGTGTGTTTGAAAGAGGAGTAGATAGATTATTATCAAGATCGATGTGCCACCCTACTCCTTCGGTGCCGGGTAGTGTGTGTGTGTATGTTTGAGAGAGAAGCCAGTCGATAGATTAGTATCAAGATCGAGGTGTCACCCTACTCCTTCGGTGTTGGGAAGTGTGGGTGTGTGTGGGGGGGCAGTGACACTCACATATCTCTACTCTTATAAACAGAGTTGGTGATGATGGTATTCCTGCCATCCTGCAATATAGGCCATCCGATTTATATCCGACGGATAGGAAGGAAACTATGGCAATTTTGCAAAAAGATCCCACACCCCTCTCCGCATTTGCAAATAAGGCATTCCCTCGTTCATCCTTTTCTCCCACAAGATAAACTTCTCATACAAATGCATCTTGATGTTCCGTGCAACGCATGGGCATCTTGCTAGTAGGGAGAAGGAGTTTGTGTGACACATAACTAGCTATATTAAGGGATAGGTAGAGAGCATATGTGTGAGAGACATTATTATACTTTGAGACATTAGTGGTTGTGGGTGGGCGGAATTAAAGGGGTGGGCGTGTTAGACATAGAGAGCGTGTGTGTTTCTGTGTGAGAGACTTGTAGGACGGGGTAGAAAGACGAATTTAACCCTGACGAAGGGAGAGAAATACATGAAGTGCGCCTGTGTGATTCCGATGCCCACAGGGAAATGAGATATGTATGCGTGTGAGAGAGATTGCACAATTCATTCACGTATCACTATCTAGCGATCATGGACGTGCATCGCTTGAACATAAGTCAATATCTACTTCGTATCATAGCCAAAGGTACAATATCGATTCAACGCTATAAAGATTGGACACTCACATATCACATTTTTTTCTATTTAAATAAACCTTTTCAGTTGTGCATGCCAAAGTTACAGTGATGTTTCTTCAAACAACCAATGTAGCTATCATGTACATGCACCATTGTTACTCTTGCATTCAAATTCATTAGTCTTGGATGATTTAAGTTTCTATTTTGAAGTAATATATGTAATATTCATATATGAATTCAACAGGTACGCAATTTATGAAATGGAGGCTATGTAATCATATGAGGTAACACTTTTAAGTAGCTAAATACAATATCCATTTCTTTGTGTGCGCCTCTACACTAACACATCAATGCATTATGTTTAAAGTAAATAACCAATGGCACTAAATTATCTATTTACATGAGAAATACATAGGCTGAGCGTTTGATCCCTTTTTTGTGAACGCGCCACTACACCCGTACGATTGGCTGCGCCCGTGTGAACGTCCAAGTTATCGGTGCATCATTCCGAGTTATTGTCTTTTTTTCTGGGGTGGACTTCACACCAGTTATTAACTGCTGATGTGTGCGCCGTGTACACAGTCTAGCATGACCTTCCCGCTAGCATGGTCCAAAATTAGTTGAAACTGGATACGAACGATCCCGCGGGCGGCAAAATCTCCCGCCTCCTTCTAAAATTTCCGCCACCTTAGTATTTAGCATGCGAAATCCCCCTTTTGTCCTTGGTGCACGGAGACCAATAGTTACAATACCGCCCTCATCTACATGATAGGTCGGGGCTGCTTTGGTATCTTCCGGTTCCCCCACTACACGGCACCCCCATTTCCTCTCCCCCTCCCGCAAAAACGTCTAACTCCACAGCACCAGAGCATCTTACATCATGTCGTCCGTACTTCATCGCCCTTTCTCCCCTCCCCTCTCGAAACCCTAGACTGCTCATCCACCGGCGTACCATAGCCCATTCATTGCCAGCGGCATCCACCTCGCCAGATCTTCTTCTGCGGCCGCATCTACCCCTCCCACCTCTCCTAGAAACAAGTAGACTGTTCATCCACCACTGTACCACAGCCCATTCAGTGTCGGCCTTGTCCACGGCGCCGGATCTGCTTCGTCGGTACTCTCGTCAACCGCCGCGCATCTGCAGGGGCTCATTCATACTCTCCACCGGAGACGCTTCGTCCACACCCCCCGGAGCCGCCCCACCGACGCCCCCGTCGACGGCCTCTGATCCTCTTCGCCGACACCTTCCTCAACCCAACCGGAGCCGCTTCGCTGACACCTTCCTCAACCCTACCGGAGCCGCTTCGCCGACACCATCATCAACCCTACCGGAGTAGCTATGCTAATACCATTCTCAACCCTACTGGGGCCGCTTTGCCAACTCACAAGTCCACAGCCTCAGATCCGCTTCCTCGCACCCTCATCCAACCTACCGGAGTAGCTTCTGACGCCCCGTCCACGGCCGCAGATCCACATCGTCGACACCACCCTTAACCCAACCACCGGAGCAGCTTCGGATGCCCCGTCCACGGCCGCAGATCTGCATCGTCGACACCATCCTTAACCCAACCACCGGAGAGCTTCTGACGCCCCATCCATGGCCACAGATCTGCGTCGTCGACACCATCCTTAACCCAACCACCGGAGCAGCTTCACCTACGCCCTCGTCCACGGCCACAGATCCACTTCGCCCACACCGTAGTCCATCCTACCGGAGCCACTCCACAAACACCCTACTCGACGGTTCTAGATCTCCTTACCGGACCCTGACAGCCAGCGCAGCATCATCACCCTCGACGTTTCTAACCTGATTCCCATCGTCTGGAGAGATGCCAAGCACCCGCCACGGCCTAGGTACTTGTCACCTTTAAACCCATCCAGCATCACCTGCCTGATGTACTTCAAATATACTAACTAGTCGCTGTTGCCTGTTATGCAACTGGCAAAAATTACAAGGACGATGATTCTTCTGGATCTAACAGCTTGGCCAACCAAGATCTCGGACTGAGGCATTGCTATGATCTTGTAAGCGCGTCTCTCTCTCTTGTATTGTTCTGTGCCTGCCAGCGTGCTTTGCTAGGATTTTCGACCAGTAATCCCTTTGTGCAGACAATGATTTCTACTACTGGCTGCTAAATTAGATATGTAGATGTCATACATGATACTACATCGTACCTCCATTCCTAAATATAAGTCTTTCTAGAAATTCCACTATAGGCTACATATGGAGCAAAATGGGTGAATCTACACTCGAAAATGCATCTATATACATCTGTATGTGGTCCATACGGGAATCTCTACAAAGACATATATTTAGGAACACGGGCAGTACATTACACAAAATCGTAGGTGGCATGTAGGAATTCCAGTGCACTACATCGGGCTCCCTTAGAGTGACTGCTAGTCCAGCATACAGAGTCATGGCTAGTTTATGGTACGCACACAATCGTTAATTGGTGGTTTAAATATGCGCAAGGGATATGCAATGTAGTATCATGTCGAGATGTCTGAAATTAGCCGTGTCAACTTGCAGATAGGGTTACACAATGAAAAAGTACAAGATGTATGTGGCAATTTCATGGAACATCGCAAAAAAGGAGAGGCAGCGGTGAGCCTATACAGTGTGCTATGGTACGTCACTCCTCCATTGCAATCATCGTGACATGTTATTTGTATGCCAGTTCTACTAGCCAAGTTTCTTAGGGACAGTTATTACGAGTTATCCTAAGAAAATAAGCACCTGTGAATATAAGCTCCATGTAATAAGCCAACCAGTTCTTTTCATTGCGTTTTCAGCTTATCTTTGGTATGATCAGTGGAAAGTCTAGATTGCATTATATTTTTTTCATTTTGCTGCCCATATGGAAATTAATTTAACTTGCAAACATCACAAATTGAACCCAGTGCAGTAATTAATATGATAGGAAATTAGACCATCACTATTTGCTCAAAATGCAAATACAAAGATACCATCTACTTGGCACAATCTACTTTGGTCAATGTTTTCCATAGAGATCCCATTGCCTAATTTAAACGAAGAACGCATGACCCACATTTAAATGAAGAACAATTATTTATTGAAATTCAATGGTCCAAGTGGCTGGTTATTATTGTATAGCAGCACCACCTGAAAGCATCATATAGTAGCAGCAGCTCATAGCAACTCATCATACAGCAGCAGCAGTCTGCAATTCATCATATACCAGCAGTAGCTCATAGTAATTCATCATATAGCAGCAGCAGGAGTAGCTCATAGCAGTTCATCATATAGCAGAAGCAGGAGCAGCTCATAGCAATTCATCATATAGCAGCAGGAGGAGCAGCTTGTAGCAACTCATCATATAGCAGTAGCAGCTCATAGCAACTCATCATACAGCAGCAGCAGTTCATAGCAATTCATCATATAGCAGCAGCAGGAGCAGCTCATAGCAATGCATCATATAGCAGCAGCAGAAGCAGCTCATAGCAATTCATCGTATAGTGGATCAGAATGAAAATTTGGCAAAAAATTAGAGGAGATCCTCACCTTGTTGGATGAGCTCATCCTTCAACAGCACCTCAAGGCCATGGCCTGGGAGGAGGGGAGGGGGAATAAGGTGCCTTCTGCCGCAGTGTGGCATCAGCCGTAGTTGTGCAGCGCCTGCCGGAGTAGTGCGTTGGACGAACCACAGTGGAGCAGCTGCTGGAGACCATGAGAATGAGGGGCGGTGCCATAGGGAGGAGCAGCCAGGGAGATTTGCCCCTACCTGCCGGCCATGTAGCCTAGCTGGACATAGCATCGTCGAGGACCAGGCCAGATGGGACCAGTGGTGACGGCTCGCTGGAGGAACCCTAGTGCTGCAGGCAGGGGATCGAGGTAGAGGGAAAGGGGAGAGGAGATGCAAGCGGGCAGGGCAATGAATGCTTGCGTGTTTGTTTTTACTTGAGGGTCAGGTGTGACACGGGCGTCAGCAGTTGCATTTTGAGTGTAATATAGGCAGACAACAGAGTCATTTCACTATTCCCCTTCCCTTCAATTTTTAGTGAGGTTCTACCCAAAACACCCCCCCTCCAAAGCGAAATTAGTTAAGCCCAAGCCCATAACTCAAAAATGACTTCTTTACATCTTTTATGGCTTATTTTCACAATATGCCCTGAAAAGGCAGAATTGAACTGGCCCTTAATCTGCAATTCAATTGTGCGTGCAATGACGAATCACTCCTGCCTGCTATCTGTACATTTAGGCATCATCATACATGGCATAACCTAATACATGTGCATAACCTAATAAATGTTTATGTTAGTTCATATGTTGCACATGATGTTTAAATGCCCCTTAAATCTGGTCAGTCAAGTGATGGTCTTTAAGCCTCCTTCTTTGCTTCTTTTCTTGATATGTAAGATTTGCTCACACATCTATTCAATTGCTTGTTTGCATCAGCCAGCCATACTAGGACTGTTTGCCTTGATTACTTGTTGTTCTTGACCTAACACTCTAACAGAGCTTGTCAATGATTTAAACACTAAGGGCTGATGTAGTGGGTCCTTGTCTAACTCATAGGTGACATAAAGGTTTGGCTGTACACTATAGTAGGCTCTCCAAGAGTATCTGGAGATCCAGTTCGAAGGTATGCCTAGTTATTACATAGTGCAGACATAGTAAATGCTCATTTCATTGTGTGCAAGTGCAAGAGATGCGGCATGTTTCATTATGTGGTGTTGTTTTGTTATAATCTCATCCTTTTGTGTTCACAGACTAGAAAGTATGCATATTTATCTTCCAAGGAGACGAGCAACTAGTTTGTGTCACCTTGCAGAGGGGGTGCAGTGAAGATAAGATTGAGGATTTCCAAGTACAAGATGTTAGGAAGGAGCCTTGCAAGAGAAGTAGGAGCTGCGCTGAGCCTCTTCAACCTGCTAAGGTAAGTCAATGTATGCAACTCGACAGTTCAATTCCTTGTTTGTTTCAGGCATAGTTAATTTTCTCTTTTCAATTTCTTTATTTGTCCTCAGTTAATGAGATGCCCAAATAATCATGCGTGTTGTTTGGTACTTGTATCAGTATTAGCTGACATAATTAAAGGCCTTACCATTTAATTACTCTGCCGAAGTGTGCCTGAAGCTTTGAAGTCTATGAACCAACTATTATTGAATGAGGCTCACTGTCGGTGTCAAAACCGGCGGATCTCGGGTAGGGGGTCCCGAACTATGCGTCTAGGCCGGATGGTAACAGGAGGCAAGGGACACAAAGTTTTACCCAGGTTCGGGCCCTCTTGATGGAGGTAAAACCCTACGTCCTGCTTGATTAATATTGATGATATGGGTAGTACAAGAGTAGATCTACCACGAGATCGGAGAGGCTAAACCCTAGAAGCTAGCCTATGGTATGATTGTTGTTCTGTCTGTTGTCCTACGGACTAGAACCCTCCGGTTTATATAGACACCGGAGAGGGTTAGGGTTACACGAAGTCGGTTACAATGGTAGGAGATCTACATATCCGTATCACCAAGCTTGCCTTCTACGCCAAGGAAAGTCCCTTCCGGACACGGGACGAAGTCTTCAATCTTGTATCTTCATAGTCCAGGAGTCCGGCCGAAGGTACAGTCCGGCTATCCAGACACCCCCTAATCCAGGAGTCCCTCAGTAGCCCCCGAACCAGGCTTCAATGACGATGAGTCCAGCGTGCAGATTGTCTTCGGCATTGCAAGGCGGGTTCTCCTCCAAATTTCGTGTACCTGTTGAATAAAGTCCAGTTTCTTGTAAATGTTGCGCTCCTGGCTTCTATGCCCAATAATGGTCGTCTCCCACATGTCAAACGAATATGAAAAGTCTGAGTGTTTTTTCATTCACACCCCTAGCCGCGTAAATGAGCTGCCCATTTAAGGGGACGAGGATTTAGATCCAAACCACATCTTCCCCCTTTCGCGAGTGTTCATCAAAGCGCATCCGACAAAGGTCCATTCCACCATGACCAGCCATCGCAACTCCTCCTTTTGCCCTTCCAGCCCTCAGCCTGGATATTGGGAGAGATGCTCTGTCCTGCATAGCGAGCTAGTGACGCTCCAGACCAAGGGATTTCTCCCCCCGGCCTATATGATCCCGGTTCGAGCCGGTCTTGCCATCTATAATGGCGGAAAGCAAGCCGAGAGTGCCCCTAATCCCTCCAAAGGAGAGCGGGTATGCCTTGTCCCTTATTTAATAAGAGGGCTCGGATTTCCAATCCATCCATTTCTCCGGGGGTTGCTGGAGTTCTACGGCCTCCAGCTACACAATCTCATGCCTGCCTCCGTATTGCATATCGCGGGCTTCGTAGCCCTCTGCGAGCTGTTTTTGGGTGTTGAGGCTCATTTCGGGCTATGGAAAAGGTTATTCTGCCTCGTGCCCCGCTCTAAGGAGGGGTCAATGTATCAAGTGTGTGGAGCCGAAGTGTGGCGCATCGCCGGGACCGGATATCTATCCGGAACCCCAAAGAAGGTGTCTGAAGACTGGCCTTCGGAATGGTTTTATATAGAGGACGTCCCGTTGTCGGATCCTGTTCGGATCGGCCTCCCTGAGTTCGACAGTGCTCCCTTAAAGAAGCGCCTAAGCTGGCGTCCACGGAGCCCTCAGAGGGAAAGTGATAGGGACATCATTTACCTGATGGGCCGAATAAGATTGTTAGCCCATTCCAGACTGACCATGATCGGGGTTATGGCCGAATGCATTATGCGGGGGGTGCAGCCGCTTCAGTATAGAAGCCACCCCATGTGGGACTTCAACGGGGAGGACGACGCCACCCGCTACGGCCGTAAGGGGCTGGATTCGGCTGCCGCTCTACTAAAGATCTTGTCCACTTTGTACAAGGGAGAAGAGGAGGAATTTCTCCGCGTCAACCCACAGGGTGGATTCTCTATGCACAATCCCCAAGCTGGGTAAGCGGCCGCATTTACTTGCCCATCCATTTTGTATTCCCATTGTTAAATATTCAGTCTAATGACTTCAACGCAGGAACTACGCCGGGCTGTTAAGGAAATAAACAGCCCTCCTCCACAACCCGAGGACCCAGGAAGATCCCTCGACCCGGCCTCTCAAGAGGATCCGGACATATCTGCGGAGCTGATTGATGGAGTGTTCCATCAATTGAGCAAGGACAACGCCTTGGTGGCCATTACGGCCAATTACCCAGGGCTAATCCCGGCCTCCCAGGTAACTGAGATCGAAGTCCCAGTACCCCGAATAGGTGTCCGCCCTCTTGTGTTTGCAGTTTTCTGATTACAACCGAGCTTTGCAGGGGAGGTTTTTGAGACGGGAGGCCGAACCTGCGGCGGCAAGCCAACAAGGGGCCGCAGGGCCCCGTGGGCAGAAAAGAGGTGTAGTCCAGACCAAGGCATTAGCGCAAAGGTATGGCGCGCCCCCTTATCCCAGGTGTTACACCTGCGAGGCATATTAACACTCGTGCTCTTTTCAGGACAAAGAGACCTCGCCGGACTATACCCGGAGAGGCTGCCAACCGCGCCTCCACCAGCCAGGCTCCAAAGCCTGGTCCGGAGGCGGAGGCGAACACAAGGCACGCACCGGATGCTCCTTGGATGGAGAATGTGGACAGGTTGTCTGCCACCAACTCTGAGGTGGAGAGTGCCATGAACCACAGGCGTCGCCGGACAATTCTTCGCGACGCTTGTTTCTCCCAAGAGGCATTAGATGCCTTTAATTCGGGAGATGCGTACCTCCGTGCCGCCCAAAATGGTCTAGCCAGAGCCACGGAGCAATATGTAAAAGACATACAGGTAAGAAATTTTTGGTAATTATATATATATATACCAGTAGCCCCCGAGACTTGAAATAGTTAGAATAACTGATTTAAGGATCATTTGTTATGCAGGTTCTTACAGAAAAGAATTCCCTACTGTCCAAGGAGCTGGAAGAGTGCAAAGCCCAACTTGAGGCCACACTAGCCGCGGCAGGGGAGCCCAAGGAGACCCCCTCTGGTAATATACACTTCGAAAGATAAGTATTTTGCGAAGCACGGCATGGGTGCGAATCTGATAAATGAAATTGCAGATGGAGCCGGATTGAATCCGGAAAGGCAACACCTCCTACGCCAGCTAAAGGCTGGTGAGAAGGTGCTGACAAAGGTGAGGCGGGAGAAGAACGATCTCCAAGATGCCAACACCAAGCTGGGCGTCGAGCTGAAAGATGTTCGTGCCCAGCTGTTAGACTCCGTTAAGGAGAATCAGCGGCTTCGGCACGACATATTTAGTAAGTGCTTGAACGAACCTTTGAAAGAAAGTTCGTCGGGGAAGTCGACTAACAGAGCAATGTCTGTAGGTGTGCTAATAGGTCGTCCTGCAGAGGAGATGCCCGGTTCTACGGGTGACCTTCTTCCCGAGCTCTCGCAACTGCTCGATCGAGTTCGGCAGGTGATGCAAGGCATCGCCCAGGCCCTATGGCCATCCATCTCCATGCCCGAAGGTCTTGGAGAGCTTGCGGAGAAGCTAAGGGGAGCACGACAGCGCTTCCGATTGTGGAAGATATCGGCATGCTATCAAGGCGCTAGGGAGGCCTAGGCCATGGTGAAGACGCGGTACACAAAGGCTGACCCCAACCACATGGCCGAGGTCGGTCCTGTGGGGCCCGATGGGAAGGAGATCCCTGTAAGCTTAGTGTACGGCCAAGTAGAATTGGCCACAAAGTATTCCCAGCAGGATTGTAAATTAGACAGCCTGTTAGATGGTATTGAAGAGGAATACAATCAGTCAAAATGACTATGTAATGTAATTGACATTTATAATGCCTTCTAGCCGGATTGTAGATCGTTTGTCATGGCCGCCCTTTTCGCTTCAGCCTCGGGACCTGACGGTCCGGAGTGTGTCCGAATTCCCATGCGGTTATATAAGAACCGGGGAATGCATGGAGACCAGGCGTAGGGGTCATTAGTGCATGAACAGACAAGTGCCCGACTAGTTATGTTATATTACATGGTTAGTAAGAAACATCTTCCAGGGAGAATAGTTCCGTTAGGGGTTCCTTTCCCTGGGAGGCATGCCCAAAAGTGCATGCCCATTCCGCGAAAAAGACGCGGGAAAAAAAGCATCTGGGGGCGCATAAATAAATAGAGAAATGAGAAGATCATCTTTTAGGTCACCGACCGAATATTCCCTTAAGAACGCTAGCTTTCGGCTTCACCCAGTCTGAGGTACACATCCGGCTGGTCCGGCAGTAACAATCGCAGAGGTGCTCCCTTTACCGCCTAGCCGAACAATCAGGAACGTAGGGGTAAGCACAGGAGCCAGGCAACCCAGCTTGGCCAAAACTTAAGTCATATCGATGCATATAATGGTGAAATAAAAGGTACATGCGGAAGTGTAACACATGTGTTGGGCATGAAGCCCGTATAAATAAGCTTCTGTTAAAAGAAGCCCCCAGGTTTAATGAGTGCGAATAGCACGTCATTTGATGAGCATTTAAAGGCTATAAGAGAAAGTAAAGGGAGAAGGAGAGAAATGTAAGACAGGCAGTATATAAAAAATGGACAGAGGAAGGAGACGAACACAGAGTCCAGTGCTAGGCATAGAATCTTCGGAGACGGGTTGCGTTCCATGGGTTCGGCTCGAGTCGGTTATCCGATGCATCTCGCAGGCGGTACGCTCCACCAGTCAGGACTTGGTCGATTATGAAGGGACCTTCCCACTTGGGCTTGAGTTTGTCCTTTTTCTTGTCCGGCAAGCGTAGAACTAATTCGCCAACGTTGTAATTTTTGGCCCGTACTTCTCTGATTTGGTATCTTCGAGCCTGCTGTTGATAGAATGCGGAACGGGATTTTGCCACGTCACGCTCCTCCTCTAATGCGTCCAAACTGTCCTGCCGATCGAGCTCGGCTTCTCTTTCTTCGTACATGCGCACTCGAGGTGAGTCATGGATTATGTCGCAAGGCAAAACTGCCTCTGCGCCGTACACCATGAAGAATGGTGTGTATCCGGTGGTGTGATTCGGCGTGGTCCGCAGCCCCTAGAGTACGGAGTCGAGCTCCTCTACCCAGTGCGTGTTAGATTCCTTGAGGGACCGCACTAATCTGGGTTTGATGCCGCTCATGATAAGACCATTTGCACATTCGACCTGGCCGTTAGTTTATGGGTGATAGACGGAAGCATAATCGAGCTTGATGCCCATGTTTTTGCACCAGAGTTTTACCTCATCGGCAGTAAAGTTCGT
The DNA here is from genome assembly GCF_018294505.1 of Triticum aestivum. Lineage (NCBI taxonomy): Eukaryota > Viridiplantae > Streptophyta > Magnoliopsida > Poales > Poaceae > Triticum > Triticum aestivum. Next base: position 388,189,269 of record NC_057806.1, on the reverse strand, counting down.
GCCGTTATCAGTGATGATGCTGTGGGGGACGCCGTAACGGTGTACAACCCCGGATATAAAGTCTATCACCGGTCCGGATTCGGCCGTCTTAATAGGCTTGGCTTCTATCCATTTGGTGAACTTATCCACCATGACCAGTAAGTATTTTTGCTTGTGGGTTCCGCCTTTAAGGGGTCCAACCATGTCAAGCCCCCAGACCGCGAAGGGCCAAGTGATGGGGATAGTTTGGAGGGCAGTGGGTGGCATATGGCTTTGGTTTGCAAAGAGCTGGCAACCGGTGCATTTTTGGACTAAGTCCTGGGCGTCTGCCCGGGCCGGCGGGCAATAAAAGCCTGTACGGAAGGCATTGCTTACAAGGGACCGAGCTGTAGCGTGATGACCACCGAGTCCGGCATGAATTTCAGCCAGGAGGTTCCGCCCTTCCTCTTCGGAGATGCACCTTTGAAGGACTCCGGTAGTGCTTTTCTTATAAGGGTTAATTTGATAAATGCCACTCCAATTATGGCGATTCTAAGAAATGCCACCGCAATTTCCAAACTTTGAAAAATGCCATTTCATGCCACTTCCAGTGGCATTTTTCGAAGTCTGCAGTGGTGTTCTTCAAAGATTGCAAAATTTGCAGTGGCATTTTTCAAAGTTTGGAAATTGCAATGGCATTTTTATGAATCGCCATAATTGGAGTGGCATTTATCTAATTAACCCTTCTTATAAAGCTCTCCTTCATGGACTTTGTAGGCTTTGGATCGCCGCACTATGCAGCGTGCCTCATTTTGGTCCTCGGGGAGTTCCTGCCTAGTAAGGTAGGCGAGGAATGGTTCTGTCCACGGGGCTATGATGGCCATTATTACATGGGCTGAGGGTGTTATTTCATTGGCAGAGCCTCCGATTGTGTTAGAATGTTCGGTGTCGGGCAGTGCGGTTGGGTCTGGGTTGTTATTGTTCGGCTCCCCTTCCCATACTACGGATGGCTTGAACAGCCTTTCCAAGAAGATGTTGGGGGGGACTACATCGCGTTTTTCTCCGATGTGTGCCAGGACATCTGCCGCCTGATTATTTTCCCGGGCTATATGGTGAAATTCAAGCCCCTCAAATCGAGCTGACATTTTTAGGACGGCGTTGCGGTAAGCTGCCATTTTTGGATCCTTGGCATCGAAGTCTCCATTTATTTGGAATATTGCGAGGTTTGAGTTCCCGCGCACCTCTAGGCGTTGAATGCCCATGGATACTGCCATCCGGAGACCATGTAAAAGGGCCTCATATTCGGCTGCATTGTTGGAGTCTGTGTACATAATCTGGAGTACGTATTGAACTGTGTCTCCTGTGGGGGACGTCAACACGACGCCGGCCCCCAGTCCGGCCAACATCTTGGAGCCGTCGAAATGCATGATCCAATTTTAATATGTGTCGTACTCTTTAGGGAGTTCGGCCTCCGTCCATTCTGCGACGAAGTCAGCCAGAACTTGCGACTTGATGGCTCGCCGTGGCTTATAAGTTATGTCGAACGGGAGGAGCTCAATGGCCCATTTTGCAATCCGGCCCGTTGCGTCACGGTTGTTTATAATATCGTTAAGTGGTACTTCCGAGGCTACTGTTACTGAACACTCTTGAAAGTAGTGTCGTAGCTTCCGGGATGCCATGAATATCGCGTATGCAATCTTTTGATAATGCGGGTACCGTGATTTGCAGGGAGTGAGGACAGTGGACACATAATAGACCGGCTTTTGAAGGGGGAATTTGTGTCCGTCCATTTCTCGTTCGACGACGAGCACTGCGCTTACAACCTGATGTGTTGCTGCAATGTACAATAGCATTGGTTCGCCAATGTTTGGCGCGACCAGGACTGGGTTTGTTGCCAATATGGCTTTTATTTCGTCGAGTCCGGCCGTGGCTGCATCCGTCCATTCGAAGTGTTTGGTGCGCCGAAGGAGGCGGTAAAGGGGTAGGGCCTTTTCTCCCAAGCGGGAGATAAAGCGGCTTAAAGCCGCCACGCATCCGGTTAACTTTTGTATTTGTTTGAGGTCCTTTGGGACATCCAGTTGCGACAGAGCTCGGATCTTGGCTGGATTTGCTTCAATTCCTCTACCGGATACAATGAAGCCCAAGAGCTTTCCGGCTGGAACACCGAAAATGCATTTTTCCGGGTTGAGCTTGATATCGTATGTTCGGAGATTATCGAATGTCAGCCTCAAGTCGTCTACTAGAGATTCGACATGTCTTGTTTAGACGACCACATCATCTACATATGCCTCTACTGTTTTGCTGATCTGGTTTGCCAGACATGTCTGAATCATGCGCTGATATGTTGCGCCGGTGTTTTTGAGCCCGAAGGGCATTGTGTTGAAGCAGAATGGGCCGTATGGTGTGATGAATGTCGTTGTGGCTTGGTCTGATTCTGCCATCTTGATTTGATGGTAGCCGGAATATGTGTCGAGGAAACACAACAAATCGTGTCCTGTGGTAGCGTCGATAATTTGATCGATGCGGGGGAGGGGGAAGGGATCCTTTGGGCAAGCCTTGTTAAGGTCTTTAAAATCAACGCACAGGCGCCAGGATTTGTCCTTCTTTGGTACCATCACCAGGTTTGCTAGCCAGTCTAGATGTTTTATATCTCTGATGAATCCGGCCTCCAATAGCTTTGCTAGCTCCTCTCCCACGGCCTGTCTCTTAGGTTCGGAAAAACGCAGAAGAGCCTGTTTGACAGGTTTGAATCCTGTTTGGATATTTAAGCTGTGCTCGGCCAACCTGCGTGGGAATCCTGGCATGTCTGAAGGGTGCCAGGCGAAAATGTCCTAGTTCTCTCGTAGGAACTCTCGCAGTGCGGCATCTACATCAGGGTTTAACTGTGCCCCGATGGAAGCTGTTTTATTGGGGTCCGTTGGATGGACTTGGAATTTGACTATTTCGTCCACCGGTTTAAAGGAGGTGGACTTGGATCTTTTGTCGAGTACCACATCGTCCCTGTTCACCATAGAGCGCAGCGCAGTCAGTTCCTCGGCCGCTAGGGCTTCGGATAGTGCCTCGAGGGCCAGTGCGGCTGTCTTGTTTTCGGCACGGAGTGCTATGTCCGGATCACTAGCGAGAGTGATGATCCCGTTAGGCCCGGGCATCTTGAGCTTCATGTACCCGTAATGGGGTATTGCTTGGAAGATTGTAAACGCTTCCCGCCCTAGCAGAGCGTGATAACCGCTGCTGAACGGAGCCACGTGGAACGTGACCTCTTCGGACCTGTAATTATCCGGCATGCCGAACACCACATCTAGTGTGATTTTTCCTGTACAGCGCGCTTCCCAACTGGGGATTATTCCTCTAAAGGTTGTGCTACTTCGCTCAATGCGGTTCCAGTCTATTTCCATTTTTTGAAGGGTTTCCTCATAAATGAGGTTCAATCCGCTGCCGCCGTCCATGAGTACCTTGGTAAGACGAAAGTCGTCCACTATTGGACCGAGGACCAATGCGGCTGGTGCTCGGGCTGTTCAGAATTTAGGTTCATCACTGGCGTTAAAGGTAATAGCCGTATCACTCCATGGGTTTATTGTTGCTACTTGGTAGACTTCGGCAAGGCTGCGGAGTGTCCTTTTTCGCATATTATTTGATGCGAAAGTCTCGAAGACTGTTAATACCGTATTGGTGTCTCTGGGGTGGCTTTCTGTGGCCTCCGGAATTAGGAGATTTTCGCCAATTTTGGCCACCTACCGGAGTATCCAACATGCTCTAAGGCTGTGAGTTGGTGTGGCGTCCTCTGTACTGTGAATTTTACAGGGTCCATTAAGCCATCCTTCCAGTACGGTTCCATGCCTTGTAGAGGGTTTTTGCTTTTTGGTGTTTGACCTGGGTGTCTGGCGATGATGCATCCTTTTATTTCGGACTGGGTTTGTATTCAGGGCCGGATCGTCCCAAAATTTTATTTTGGTTTTCCAGGCGCTTTCCATCGCACAGTACTTTTGTACGATGGACGCCAAGTCAACGAAGTGTGCAATATCACGGCGACTTATGGCGTTGAGGATTCCCTTGTCCGTGCGATTATTGCAAAAGATTGAGATTGCCTCTTCCTCGCTGCAGTCCTTTATCTTGTTCTTAACCCGGAGGAATCTGGCCTAGTAATGATGTACTATTTCATTGGGCTCTTGCCTGATTTGGGATAGATCGCTTATGTTCGGGTGGGTGGGCGGAATTAAATTCGAAGCCTCACCCCATCTGAGGCTCAAAGGCCGAGGAATTTCTGAACTCGAAAATTTGGATTCCTGGATGTTGTCCAATGAATCCAGCCCGTCGCCTGACTCTAAGTTCAGGTCTTGAGTGATATCCTCCCCTCCGCGGGTATCCGGCTTGGAGGGATCGGGAATCCGGATGTAGCTAGTCCTTAAGATAGATGAAGGGTCGCCGCACTGTCCCTCTACCACGGCAACGTGATGGGTGACTTGGGGAGAGTTAATCTCTCTCAGATCGGGTTTAGGCCCAATCTGGTCATAATCCATAGCAACTCCCAGGGCAGCGATGCGATCCAAGAGCTTGTTTATGGAGGAGAGCTCCATTGGATCTAACTGCTCGGCGAGTTCCGAGCTGACATGAAGATTGTTTTCGATGGCTCGAGAGGTCATCGTCGGCGCAGAAGCCGAACAGGTGGTCATAAGAAAACCACCTAGCCGAAGGGTTTGGCCGACAGCCAAAGCTCCCTTAGCAACGGTGCCGTCTTTAAAGACGGGGTGAGGCATCCTTCCTGATGGCGACGACACAGAGGAACTCTCAATGAAAGCACCAATGTCGGTGTCAAAACCGGCGGATCTCGGGTAGGGGGTCCCGAACTGTGCGTCTAGGCCGGATGGTAACATGAGGCAAGGGACACGAAGTTTTACCCAAGTTCGGGCCCTCTTGATGGAGGTTAAACCCTACGTCCTGCTTGATTAATATTGATGATATGGGTAGTACAAGAGTAGATCTACCACGAGATCGGAGAGGCTAAACCCTAGAAGCTAGCCTATGGTATGATTGTTGCTCTGTCTGTTGTCCTACGGACTAGAACCCTCCGGTTTATATAGACACCGGAGAGGGTTAGGGTTACACAAAGTCGGTTACAACGGTAGGAGATCTACATATCCGTATCGCCAAGCTTGCCTTCTACGCCAAGGAAAGTCCCTTCCGGACACGGGACGAAGTCTTCAATCTTGTATCTTCATAGTCCAGGAGTCCAGCCGAAGGTATAGTCCGGCTATCCGGACACCCCCTAATCCAGGACTCCCTCACTCACAATCTAGTTTATAGTACGCTAATGATTGCATAGTTTTGCCTGATGTAGTATGTTTGTATGAAACCCTCTGCTGTTCATTATGCTCCCTAAGACTTTAATTGAGGCACAGAATGGCCAACTGCTTGCTTACTTATACGCAACGTGTTGTCTAAATTTGTAACTTGTCTGTGTTTTCGATTGGGCCCCAACATCATGCTCCTCTGGTGAGCTAAGAGAGATTTCTGTATGCAGGCTGCACAGACTATCTTTTTATAATTTTTTAAATATCACCTGCTTATGCTTCATGACGTGTAACATTTTTTTTGAAAGTGACGTGTAACATTATTGTTAGTCCTGGTTTGCCATGTAGTACAAAATAGTATCTTATTCGCTTCACTGTTATAACTATATTTTTGCCATAGTCATGTGTACTTACAAAAACATTTCAGGATGAAGTGACATCAACACAAAGATCTGCGAGCAGTGCGGCATGGCCGTTACCGAATGATTATGGATTGGAATTGGAATGTGCTGATGTTCTCGAGCATCAACTAGAGGTGGCAAGACAACGTGTACATGATTGTCAACGTATAATCAACAATTTGAGACTGGACATGCAGGTATTAGATGCAGGAGTCAAAAAATGAAACAAGACACTGAGGTAACCATGAAGGAATTGGAGATTTTGCAGACTAAAATTTGTGCTATCTGAATCCGGCCAATCCTATTTTCTAAAGAGATTACAAATGGAGTTAATTTGATGCGTGTCCATGATGTATGAGCTGTATTTGCCTAGTGTATGTAATTTGTTGTTTGTGTATGCTTTATTATCACCTGTGCCGAACCATAATGCCCAGTGGGTATAATCGGCTGTAATTTCTTTATTGTATAGTGTAGGATTATTCTACCTTTCTATGCCTTGATCTCTTTGTTGTATAGTGTATGCTTTTTAGAGGTGAAAGTATTGAGTAGGATAATTCTTTGAATATGCTATATCGTTCAGATGGGGGCTAACTCGCCCGACCATGGCCCTTCATGGGCCGTTGGATCCATGGGCCTTCTACGTCTCGTAGGATCCATGGGCCTTCTACGTCTCGTAGGATCCATGGGCCGCCGACTCATTTATGGTTCTTGTACGGGCCTTTAATGGTCCGTAGACGGGCCTTTAATGGAAATCGCATGTTTTATGGGCTGACCATAACGGGCCGTTAATAGGACGTATTTGGTGATGCTATGAAAATGGCCCAACAGACTAACGGTCCACAAACGGGCCGACTGTACGACGGGCTGAATTTGGCCCACAAGCAGAAAATGACTGTAAGGGGCCGTAAGTAACCGAATGCTGCAAATGAGCCCAGGAATAAATGGGCCCTCAGAAGGACGAAAGTTAACTTGGGTTGGAAATGGCCCAACGGAATAACGGGCCGTTAATGGGTATAAAGTGAGACACTGTTTATTATGGGCCAGTTTCACCACGGGCCGTTAATGGGTGTAAAGTAATACACTGTTCATTACGGGCCAGTTTCAGCATGGGCCGCTAATGGGCCAAGAGTTACAAAGGGCCTCATATGGGCCGAAAGACGTCATGGGCTATACATGGGCCAGAAGTGAAAACGGGCTGGAATCATATTGGATGGCCCAGATGACGCTATTGGGCCTAATTCGGATAGGGCGTAACGGGCCTTGGGTTAGCGGGATGTAAACGGGCTATATGCGAACATGCCGTTAACAGGCTTTCCATGGGCCAGCCTGCCAGCTTTTGACCAAGTCAAACGGGCCGGCCTTTTCACATGAATGGGCCACTGTTGGGCCATGCCACGTGTCGATGTATCATAGGCGCCTTCTGTCCAGTGAGTGGATGACATCTGTCCCAACGATGAGCCGACACGTGTTTCCTCTAGCCAATGATGATTTTACACGTGGAAAATCCCCATTGGTCGGGGCTATTAATGGGTTATCGGATCCAAAACCTGACCTGATAGCTTAACGGCGTTCCGTTACAGTGGATGCCACGTGTCGGTCACCCTTGACGAAAGCACTTCTGTGACGCGCGATTTATCGTCATGGAAGTGGACACTTCCGTGATGATAATTTTGGTAATGTCATGGAACACTTCTATGACAGCACAAGTATGACTATCTTGATTCTGTCATAAATTTGTCATGGATGTACATGCATGACAAAAAACGCGACCTACTGTGACAAACACGTATCATCACGGAAGTGTATTTTTTTGTAGTGCCACAGGTACCAATCTAAGGTTTTAGGACAAAGATTGGATACAAGAGATGAACTAGGGTTTGGGATGAGATGGTGCTGGTGAAGATGTTGATGGAGATTGACCCCCTCCCGATGAGTGAATCATTGGTGATGACGATGGTGATGATTTCCCCTCCCAGAGGGAAGTTTCCCTGGCAGAACAGCTCCGCCGGAGCCCTAGATTGGTTCCGCCAAGGTTCCGCCTCATGGCGGCGGAGTTTCGTCCCGTGAGCTTGCTTATGATTTTTTCCAGGACGAAAGACTCCATATAGTCAAAGATGGGCATCAAAGGGCTGCCAGGGGGCCCACGGGGCAGGGGGCGCGCCTAGGGGGTAGGGCGCCCCCCACCCTCATGGATGGTGGGTGGCCCCCTCTGGTACTTCTTTCGCCCAATATTTTTTATATATTCTGAAACGTGCTCCCACGAAATTTTAGGACTTTTGGAGATGTGCAGAATATGTCTCTAATATTTGCTCCTCCTCCGGCCCAGAATTCTAGCTGCCAGCATTCTCCCTCTTCATGTAAACCTTGTAAAATAAGAGAGAATAGGCATAAGTATTGTGACATATTGTGTAATAACAGCCCATAATGTAATAAATATCGATATAAAAGCATGCTGCAAAATGGACGTATCACTATACCATGTCAATGCCTTGCCCTTCAAAGATAAAGGGAAGACCTACTTCTTGACATCATCCTCGGGCAAACTTGCAAGCTTAAATAATCCACAAACATCATCCACATAGATTAGGTGCAGATCAGGATGTCATGTTCCATCTCCTGCATATGGATTAGCCAGTAGTTTCTCTATCATACCCGAAGGAATTTCATAATGAATGTTTTCAGTAGGTGCAGTAGGTTGAGGAGCAAGTCTTTGCTCTACTGGTCGAGGTGAACATACTCCGAACAAGCCCCTCAAAGGATTATTTTCCATGGTGACAAGTGAAAGTAAATTTCAGCACACTATATAAATGTTTCCTTACCAAATTCCACTTACCAAAGGTGCTTCACTCCCCGCCAACAGTGCTAGAAAAGAGTCTTGATGACCCACAAGTATATGGGATCTATCATAGTCCTTTTGATAAGTAAGAGTGTCGAACCGAACGAGGAGCAGAAGGAAATGACAAGCGATTTTCAACAAGGTATTCTCTATGAGCACTAAAATTATCGGTAACAGATAGTTGTGTTATAAGATAATTCGTAATGGGTAACAAGTAAAAAAGTAACTAAGGTGCAGCAAGGTGGCCCAATCCTTTTTGTAGCAAAGTACAAGCCTGGACGAACTCTTATATAAAGCAAAGCGCTCCCGAGGACACATGGGAATTACTGTCAAGCTAGTTTTCATCATGCTCATATGATTCACGTTCGTTACTTTGATAATTTGATATGTGGGTGGAGCGGTGCTTGGGTGATGCCCTTCCTTGGACAAGCCTCCCACTTATGATTAACCCCTCTCACAAGCATCCACAACTATGAAAGAAGGATTAAGATAAATCTAACCATATCATGAAACATATGGATCCAAATCAGCCCCTTACGAAGCAATGCATAAATTAGGGTTTAAGCTTCTGTCACTCTAGCAACCCTTAATCTACTTATTACTTCCCAATGCCTTCCCCTAGGCCCAAATAATGGTGAAGTGTCATGTAGTCGACGTTCACATAACACCACTAGAGGAAAGACAACATACATCTCATCAAAATATCGAACGAATACCAAATTCACATGATTACTTATAACAAGACTTCTCCCATGTCCCCAGGAACAAACGTAGCTACTCACAAAGCATATTCATGTTCATAATCAGATAATTATTAATTATCATTAAGGATCTGAACGTATGATCTTCCACCAAATAAACCAACTAGCATCAACTACAAGGAGTAATCAACACTCCTAGCAACCCACGGGTACCAATCTGAGGTTTGAGACAAAGATCGGATACAAGAGGTGAACTAGGGTTTGAGAGGAGATGGTGCTGGTGAAGATGTTGATGGATATTGACCCCCACTCGATGAGAGGATAGTTGGTGATGATGACAACAATGATTTCCCCCTTCGGGAGGGAAGTTTCCCCGGCAGAACAGCTCCACAGGAGCCCTAGATTGGTTCTGCCCAAGTTCCGCCTCAAGACGGCGGCGCTTCATCTCGAAAGCTTCCTTCTGATTTTTTCCAGGTCAAAACACACCATACAGCAGAAGATGGGCATCAGGGGCCTGCCAGGTGGCCCACAGGGCAGGGGGCGTGCCCTCCACCCTTGTGGACGCCTGGTGGGTCCCCTCTAGTACTTTCTTCACCCAATATTTTTTATATATTCCAAAATAATTCTCCGTGAAGTTTCACGACTTTTGGAGTTGTGCAGAATAGGTCTCTCAGATTTCCTCCTTTTTCAGTCCAGAATTCCAGCTGCCGGCATTCTCCCTCTTCATGTAAACCTTGTAAAATAAGAGAGAAAAGACATAATTATTGTGCCATAATGTGTAATAATAGCCCATAATGCAATAAATATCAATATGAAAGCATGATGCAAAATGGATGTATCAAGGTGGAGGAGGTGCCTCTCCTCGAGCCGGTGATAACCCACAGGTATAGGGGATCACAACAATTTTCGTGGGTAGAGTATTCAACCCAAATTTATTTATTCAACACAAGGGGAGCCAAAGAATATTCGCAAGTATTAGAAGTTGAGTTGTCAATTCAACCACACCTGTAAGACTTAGTATCTACAGTAAAGTTTTTAGTAGCAAAGTAGTATGAAAGTAACGTTAGCAGTAGCAAAAGTAACAATACAACTTTGTAGTGATTGTAACAGCAGTAGCAATGAAAGTAACTTAGCAGAGATCAATATGTGAAAAGCTCGTAGGCATTGGATCGGCAATGATAATTGTGTTGGATGATATTCATCATGTAGCAGTCATAACCTAGGGCGACACAGAACTAGCTCCAATTCATTAATATAATGTAGGCATGTATTCTGTATATAGTCATACGTGCTTATGGAAAAGAACTTGCATGACATCTTTTGTCCTACCCTCCTGTGGCAGCGGGGTCCTAATGGAAACTAAGGGATATTAAGGCCTAATTTTAGTAGAGAACTGGAACAACGCATTAGCACTTAGTGGATACATGAACTCATCAAACTATGGTAATCACCGGAAAGAATCCCAATTATTATCACCTTGGGGTATGCAGATCATAACTCGTAATAGGCATCTACAACTTGCAAGATAGGATCAAGAACACACATATATTCATGAAAACATAATAGGTGCAGATCTGAAATCATGGCACTCGGGCTCTAGTGACAAGCATTAAGCATAGCAAAGTCATAGTAACATCAGTTCAGAACATAGTGGATACTAGGGATCAAACCATAGCAAAACTAACTCGATTACATGATAAATATCATCCAACCTATCACCATCCAACAAGCCTACGAAGGAATTACTCACTCTCGACGGCGAGCATCATGAAATTGGTGATGGAAGAAGGTTGATGATGACTATCACTACTGCAGGATGCTGCTAACGCGACACTATGATGAGAGACCCTTCGACGAAACTGTGTGCGATGCCATAATCGAAGCGGTGGTGTAAAAAACCCGTCAAAAAAGGTGCAAAACATTTGTGATGGAGGATGCATAAAACATGGTTCAGATTTTAGTTGCGTGTGCGATTGAGGGCATACGGTTCGGTTCAGTTAACCGTTTGCGATGAGGAGGAACAAAAGAAACGGACAGCCAGATGAAGGTGTGTGCGATGTAAAGCATACTGTTCACTCAGATGAACTGTTTGTGATTAGGCAACACAAAAGAAACGGTCAGCCAGATCAAGGTGTGTGCAATATACGGCATGCGGTTCACTCGGATGAACTGTTTGCATTGAGACAAGAGAACAGAAATGGTCAGCCATATTAAGGTGTGTGCGATGTACAGCATACAGTTCACTCGAATGAACTGTTTGTCATTAGGCAACACAAAAGAAACGGTCAGCCAGATCAAGGTGTGTGCGATATACGGCATGCGGTTCACTCGGCCTTGTCATCAGTGTGTGACCTCTGTGGCAACTGTTCGCTCCCCACTGGCCTCTTCTTGTACCGTGGCAACTGTCCACCGCCTCTTCACCTTTCCCTCTCGATTTGGAACTGCTGTCGCACGCTCTTCCTCCCTCCATTTGCCTTCACCCTTCCTTATACCATTGCTCGATCATCTTCTCCATGGACGGGACAAGCCGGAAACGACCACATTATTCTTGCCCCGATCTGAAAGATGACATGGTGGAGGAACTCATTGATCGGTGTGACGTCATCACCTCGGCTAGCATGGCAGGTTCATTCAAGACCATTATCGACTCAACTAATAACATCATTACAAGCAACCCAAGGGTCCAGGGGCGGTTTGATCTCCCCTATCTTATTCGTCGTGACCCTGCTGACTAGCGCGGGGACGATGGAAGCCTCGCCTTATGCAAGTTGATGCCGCTTGATAATGATACATGTGATGTTAAGATGCCATCGCTTGAGGGCAAGGCTTGGGCAGGTGCAAATGAAGATTGGGTTGTTTATATTGGGTACAACTGCGAGTGGGAACTTGTGAATGTGTACACTTTCCACTTCCAAAAATCTCAGACTGCCCAGAGGTTGAGCACACAGATGATCTACGTGAGTTCAAATACGATCATGGTAACTGTCGTCTACGAAAGATAGCAATTTGTCGAGTTCCCAACCGCTCTTGGGATTACACGAACTATGAAGTTGTTGCTATCTTCAACAAGCTTGTTGCCTTCCTTACTTCCACGCCTCGATGGATATTGCTCAAAAATCAATTTCTGTACACGGATGAGTACTGTAATGCAATTCAATACAAGGGTCTTGTGTTTGCTGCCGCCACTCGTGGCACTGTTTTTCCATGGAATCATCATGCTTTCGGTATGTTTGTCTTCCACCATACTTATAATTGTTTCATCCACATGCATGCAGGTTAGCTAGTTTCCATTTACTAATTAATTAACATTCTTGTGTTTGCAAGGTCCTGTGAACATTCCACCACCTATACTTGAAAAAATTTATAACCAAGGGGGAGATGACGATGCCGATGATCACGAGCAGGACCCATATACTTAGTGGCGCCTGGAAACTTATTCCAATGGATCACCTCTTCTTGTCCGTATACAGGGCACTGCTGATGTTACTAAGGAAGCAGATGTTGTCTCGCATGGTCGCACTCTCCGGACCTATTCCAACATTCGTTGCAGGGTATTCGGGATGGATACTAGTGTACTAGCGCCAACAACTTCTCCCTGGTTCAATATTGAAAGTCTTGTAGGAAACTCGCTCTTCCTTGGACAAAACTATCCAATGATGGTGAAAGGCGATCCAGCTGTTGTTGACACAACGATACTACCATTTATGAGAAGCAATTGTATCTATACCTCGGTCATTGCTATGCTTCCCTACCATCGCACTATGGGTTCTGACATAGCCCGCTTCAGCCTGGATGATCAGTCCTACGTTGGTCTCAAGATTGACAGTAGCTGGCCCTTCCTAGAGAATCACTTCTGGTTCAAAGCAAGCGTTTCCAACGCCGACGAGTGGTTGAGCTGAAGTTCATTTCATCGCTTTGTTATTTGTTGTGTGACAATTTTTTTACTTTATAGAATGTTTTGTTTGAAGTGATCTATAATCCAATGTGTATCCTCGTTGTCGTTGTGGGTTATGACTTGTTGTGTGTAATCAATGGTACATTTGCATATGCATCCATCAATACCGCGCGCATGCTCAAGTTATCTGGTATAGAGAGATGGAATCTCTGGCAGCAGTCGCAAAGTCCTGAAGTGTCGTTGCACCGTACATTCTATGAATGAAAGAAAACCCTCAAATTAGGTCGAATAAAAATGAATTCACGGTGATTTCCGCCAGGTGATTAAAGGAGGCGGATGAACTGGGATAAGAGATGAGATGATATCTCGTTAAACTAGTTACCTTATTGTCCATGAGAAAGAACCCTCAGTACGACAGATTCCCCAACCGAGCAGAGCTCGGTCGACCGCGAGCAGCGTTGAGAAAGTCGATGGCAAAAGGCGGCGGCAAGCGGAAGTGGCGAAATGCGGTGGGCTTTGCCGGCAGCCTGGCGGCGGCAGGCGTCGAGCTAAGTGTTTACCGCCACGATAGGCGGTGCCATGGCATAGACACGGAGGAGCTTGTGTAGGTGTGAATGGGGAACGTACTAGAGGGGCCGAGGGGGTGGCGGGCGGGGTGAGAGTTTTTGTGACGTGGGGATGGTGAGAGTTTTTTTCTTTTTGGAATTGGGTGGTGAGGGTTTTCTGTCCCACAAAGAATTTTGGGGGCGACGGTTTGCTAGAGCGAACCGTGTGTGATTGATGCAGCAGGCAAAATGAAAGTCATTGCACACGGTTCCAATTTTGGGAACCGTGTGTGATTGACATACTACCTCCGTCCTGGTTTATTGGTCCCCCGTTGTAATTTTTACCAAAATTTGGCGAAATATTTAACATACTTAGACATAGATAATAAGCGTACATGTAGATAAGCATAGTTCAACCATAAATAGTACATAGTTCAACAGTATTAAGCATACTCAAGCGTACATATATAGTTCCATCCATCCCACATCTCATCTCACAGGCCGGCACGATCTTGAAGCTTCTCCAGGTACTCGGCGTACGCGTCGTGCGCCACCCTGCGAGAATACTTCTGCTTGAAGGAGCTAACAGCCCGTCCTCTTGCATGTGCCAGAACACTTAGATACGCATCATGAAGCTTCTGGTTGCAAAATGGGCATCCATAGCCACCGTTCCAGGTCCTAATACGCCTGTTATGCATTCCCGGATAAATCCCCCTCAGGATTTTCCTGTTGTACCTCCTTTGAACATCTTCATCCTCGTTGTCCACATCCTCAGACAACACCTATACAAATAATAAAACAAATTTGGCACAAAATCAATGATTACATGCCGTGAAGTAGGATTAGGAATTTATGGCTATTTATTTATACATATCCAGAGATTATGGTTTGATTTTTAAGCGCAGTCGTCTATGTACATACCAATCTTGAAGAAAATAATGGCACAAACATATGTAGGTCATTGAAAATCAATTGTCAAGCCCTGGCTATGAATTATTAGAACGAACACTAACCCTAGTCGGATTACTAGCAGAAATCATTTGCACAGATGAAACAACTAATCACTTATCACCTATACCATTCAAACAATCAATACACTACATGGATCTAACGAAACTTACTCAGATTTCATGGATTGGGAGAACATAACCATAGGATTTCTATTCCAAAAAGGGGGAGGCGGGAGTAACCAGAGAAACCCTATGATCTATTTGACACATAAATGGGTATAGATGTCTAACCAGCTGTCCGTCGTCATCGGAGTCATTGCTGGAGTGGTTGTCGAAGTCGGTGTGGAACTCCGCCTCCGGCTGTGGAAGCTCGACGCTGTCGATGACGTCAGGGTGCAGCGATAACTCGCAGGCGTAGCTGGCAACCTTTGTCTCCACCTCCACACCGTGCTCCGGTGCTTTAGTAGCCCCGGCATCTCCACTCCCTTCAATGAGGCGCTTCGGCAGCATCCTCATACACTGACGGCTTTGAGGACTGAGATCGACGTTGAGGATGCAAGCGGAGAGAGAGGATTGTGTGTCTGTAACGAGGATGGGGGGTGCGGCCGCTCGGACGCACCATTAATATGGGGTAGTGGGAGTTGTGGGATAGAGGCGGGCAATGGTCAAACCGATGGCTCGCCTCCCGGTGAGCCTGCGCACCGGACTACTGGCATGCCTACCAAAGTTTCACACAGCTACTCGCACGCCTCCCGACGACACTGCGTAGCAAGCACGCCTCCGTCAATTCACACACCTACACACATGCCTCCCTGCCTGCCTGCGCGGCGGACGCGTCCCGTCAACTCACGCCTGCTTGCACGCCACACGGATCGCGCGGCGGCACATATATTGTTTTTCTATTTGGATGATTAATGCTGCCGCTTTATTGCTTAACCATAGCATGGCACGTAACCATTGTTGGTCTAATGCTCACGGTTCGAATAAATAATCCGTTTGGGATATTGGTTCCCAATTATTAATAATCTCCCGTCTGTAATTAGATAAAGATTACATCAAAACTGGTCTCAAATTTGGCCAAAAAAGTACAATGCCACTTTGTATCGGTATCCATATGACAACACATAAGTTTCATGAACTTCAAATAAGTTTTGGATGTACTAGAATTTAAAAATCAAGATTCTCAATGTTTGAAATTTGTTGCACGGGGAGTAAACATGCACCCAGTGAGACACATGTGTTTTTGCAATCCATCTAGGTGCACTGTCACATGTGCGTGTAGCTCAAATTTGATTTTGCACATTATACCCGTAGAAAATCAATCAATCAATGTACTAAAACGTCTTAATGATCTCTATGATTTTTTTGAAATTAAAACGTCCCTCATTTGGTAACATGTATGTTCACCGCGGGGTAATTAATTTAACATGCATCGTAGTTGCGGTAGATTCGCGGTGTGTGTGTGGGTGTGTGCGTATAGGGGTGGCGGATGGCTCACAGTACACTACGAGTTGTGAGCCACTGTGTGGGTTGGCCATTTTATTTGGCAGGCCGGTGCCACATTAGAGTCGTGAACTCGTTATTTAAAACATTACACAACCCTATCATACATAAATGTTTTGGCCACATGAAGTCGATGATTTTCCTACACGACACTCGATACTCGCGTGTGACGCTTTCTGTGGACCCGCGAGGTCGTCATCCATCACTTTGGCGAACAGCCGGCAGTGAGGTTAATTTGACCAGCAAGGTAGAATCTTTTTTGTTTGTGTTATGGTGGTATATAGTACGCGTCGAAGAGGTGGGAGGGTACTAGTATATATACTATACGTACGCGTCCGTGAACAAGTACACCTCACTCAATGTCGGGACTTTTTGGTTTTCGAGGCACGTGCCACATCAAAATTGTGAAATTGGTTATTCAAACATCACACAACACCTTTTGGGGCCACATGCATATCCTAGATAGGACACTCACGTGTGATGCTTCCATCTATGGGCCCACGAGGCCATCGTCGATGCATGCATGCATCACTTTGACCTACATCGGGATAGGTTAATTAATTTCACCATCGATGAGGATTTTTTTTGGTTTACATATATTACGGCAGGAGAATATAGTATGCGGTGAAGAGGGGGGAAGGGGACCATCATATGTAGTACGCTTGATATGAACCTCGCTCTGTGTGGGTGCATGGTTTACGGTTTTTTGAGGCATGTGGCACATCAAAGTTGTGCATTTTGGGTATTCAACATATATATGTTTGGCCCACATGCAAAGCGGTGGTGGTTGTCCTCTCGCACCCACTTAAGCGGTTATCAGTGATATCGATGCTTTCCATTTGTGGGCCCGCTTGGTCCATCACTACTTTTTGCCTGACAACAAGAGAGGTTAATTTGACTTAGGAGGGGATTATTATTTTTGCTCTGGGATGACATGCATGATACAGCTTGAGCACACACACATGCATGTGTATGCATGAATCCCTCCCATTGAGTCGAAGAGGATAGTACAACGACACGTCATGAACCGATCTCGCTCTGTGTGGGGAGATAGTGTATGATTTTTGACACACGTGCCACATCAATGTTGTGTATTCAAACATGCATGCACGCATCACCTCCATACATATGCATGTAGTGGTTGCCTTTGAACAGTACACTCCCTCGCGTGGTTATCGGCGACAAGCCTATATATACGTGGGCCCGTGTGGGAATCCATGATCACCTGACCAACAACAAGATAGATTACCATGGCGGATTCTTCATTTGGTTCGTGTTATCGTAGTATAGGTCATGGTGATATTCAGACCTAATTAAGTTTGAGCGCATATACTATGCATGCATACATGCATGAATCCCCGCCGTTGGCTTGAAGTGTGGTGTAACATACATATGCATCGTCAACCTAACCCTTACTCAGTCTGGGGATTTCTAGTTCAAAATCACGGTGCCACATCAAAGTTGTTCCATTGTTACTCAAAAACACACCTCTCCATACATATGTTTGGGCCACACGCATGCAGTGGTTGTCTTCGAGGACTAGCTACTTGCGTGATTATTGGTGAGCTAGCCCATCTCCGGGGTCGCATGGACGGCCATCACTTTGACCAACAACAAGAGAGAGGTTGTACGACCAAGGTGGATTATTCTTGGTCCGTTTTACGATCCATCTTGGTGAGATATATGCCTCTCTGGCCCGCCGACTGAAAGTGTGTGTGTGGGGGGGGTTGCTACTTCGCACTTTGCTAGGTGAACCTCGGTTGGGGGGCATGCATTAATAGCATACGATTCCCTTCCTGGCGACACGAGGGGGGTGGGGGGCTGCTAGCTACTTCGCAATTTGCTAGGTGAACCCCGGTTGGGGGAGGGGGCATGCATTCATAGCTTAGGATTCCCTTCGTGCCGACACGAGAGGGGGGCTGCTAGCTACTTCGCACTTTGCTAGGTGAACCTCGGTCGAGGGGCATGCATTCATAGCTTAGGATTCCCTTCGTGCCGACACGAGGGAGGGGTGGCTGCTAGCTACTTCGCACTTTGCTAGGGTGAACCTCGGTTGGGGGGCATGCATTCATAGCTTAGGATTCCCTTCATGCCGACACGAAGGAGGGGGCTGGTAGCTACTTCACACTTTGCTAGGTGAACCTTGGTTGGGGGGCATGCATTCATAGCTTAGGAATCCCTTCGGGCCGACACGAGGGGGGCTACTAGCTACTTTGCACTCTGCTAGGTGAACCTCGGTTGGGGGGATGCATTCATAGCTTAGGATTCCCTTTGTGCCGACACGAGGGAGGGGGCTACTAGCTACTTCGCACTTTGCTAAGGTGAACCTCGATTGGGGGGCATGCATTCATAGCTTAGGATTCTCTTCGTGCCGACACGAGGGAGGGGGGCTGCTAGCTACTTCGCACTTTGCTAGGTGAATGAACCTCGGTTGGGGGATGCATTCATAGCTTAGGATTCCCTTCGTGCCGACACGAGGGAGGAGGGGGGCTGCTAGCTACTTCACACTTTGCTAGGGTGAACCTCGGTTGGGGGGGGGAGGGGGCATGCATTCATAGCTTAGGATTCTCTTCGTGCCGACACAAGGGGGGTGGGGGCAAGCAATACAGTGCGCTTTGCGAGAGAGGTGCCACATCGAAGTTGCATTTGGTATTTGAAAATCAAACCACCCTTTTGATACATAAATTTGGTCCACATGCAAGTGTGTTCATGTTCTGACCCTCTCCTGCGTCATTTTTCGCCAAATTTATGAACATTAGATAAGTCGGATGACGCAACAGACACGGTTCACTCAAACTAACCGTGTGCCACGCCGATGCACCTGTCACGCACACATCCGCATAGTACATTGGGCTCCACGAGGCTCCCCCTCTCAAAAATATATGCCCGCCTCGAGGGTTTTTCTGTTTCATAACACACGGTTGTTATCTCCGGACCGTGTGTGATGTTTCTTGTTCCAAATCCGGCATGCATCCCTAGAAAATATCTTCCCGCCTCGAGGGTTTTTCTGTTTCATAACACACGGTTGTTATCTCCAGACCGTGTGCGATGCACCATCATCAAAATTTTCAATAGCCCGACATTTCAATCCCGCGTAGTAAAATTTTCAGTACCCGCGTCATTTCCTCAAACACCCTGCGCCCGCCCTCCACACACACACACACACACACACACACATCAAACCCTCCTCGAGCGTGCGCGCGCACACACACACACACCCTCCCTCGCTTGAAACCCTAGCAAGGTCCTCGCCGCCGCCGCCGCAAGGCCTCCATTGTCAACATCTGCCGGCTTGCCCGTGCAGCTTACCCACCGATCTCCATACCCAGGCCGCCCTGAGTTTCTTAGATGACGCCTGCCAAATGTCCCCTTTCCCACAGATCCCCATCCCCATCCCCACCCCCACTCCAGAGCGTCGCAGCCTAAGCCCGGCTACGCTTCCCATGGAGCTCGAGGAGCGACTAGCCCAAAAGAGGTGTATATCGGTCTCTTTGCCTGACGTCGCCGAGGAAGCCGACGACCATTACTGACGGCAGGCACTCAAGCATCGAGCCAGAGTATGCGGGCATGTCTCGCCGCCGGCTATGACATTGAGGTCATCGACAGCGACGGCCTGAGGCGGGCTATGTCATAGGTTAAGTGGCCCACACCCAACCCTTCGGGTCCAACCGCCGTCGATCTCATCCATGGCCCCGCCGCTGATCTCCTCTCGATCGTTGTCAACAATTTGCCATTCTACATCGCCATTGAGCCCCTTTTGTCATTTCTGAAGGACACGTTCTGCGATGCTGGCTTGGGATCCACAGCTTCCAAGTCATACCTCATCGACGGTGACCATGAGGAGGGAACCCTCTCCGGCTCTTCCAAGGGGAAAGAGCCCATCTGCTCTTCCAAGGAGAAAGCGCTCGTCCACGACATCAGGGAGGGCACCCTACAGCTGTGCTCTTCCAAGGGGAAGGAGCCCATCTGCGACAACATGGAGCGCATTCAGGGTCCGTGCCCTTCCCACGGGAACGAGCCCATCTGTGACAAGTGAGGAAACCCATGATTTGTTTTGCGTTCCTCTTCATAGAGGGAAACCCATGATTTGTTTTATCGAGTCCCTTCTGTAGTGTAGTGAGAATATGTCCAGTTTTAATTGATATATCTGGTTGTTTGCAGTATGCCTTGTTTATTTCAGTTGTTCACAATGTGATGATCTATATGTGCAATTATTTACTGTGCAGTACATTTCATCAATCCAGTTTTAAACATACCAATAGGACTGCATATATTTGCTTGTTGTTAAGCCTGTTATAGCTAGCATATGCCTCTTTTAAAGTTTTTTGATTGTTCGGTTGTTTGTAGTTAGCATATGTCCAGTTTCAAATGCTATCTTTGGTTGTTCATAGTATGCCTTGTTTATTCCAGTTATTCACAACGTGATGTTCTATATGTGCAAGTATGAACTATTGTGCTTAACATGCTTCGCGATGTACCTACACAGGGACAATTTTGGGAACGACCGATGTTTTCCATCGAGGTTAGTTTCATCCCATAACTTATATCTCCTCACTGTTCAGGACATCGGTAGCTGGTACCATATAGGTCGGCGACTGATAAGGGACTAATCGGTGAATCGGACTTTTAACTAAATATATCTGCAATCCATTTACCGTTAGGTTAACTAGGGCCATATGTAATATATCTGAGGCTACATAGCAACATGCACTGTACTTAATGTCTAAATATGCAATCCTAGGCTACATAGCAACAAGGAAGAGTGTTACATTAATGTTCTCACTACAAAAAAAGACACATCCGTGACATTTTGGGCCGAACGAAATTTTTTCCTGTCATACATATGACACTTCTATGACGATAATTGTGACAAAACCCGATATCATCATAGATGTGGTGGGCTCCTACTTCTATGACAAAAATAATGACAAAAAATGGGATTTTCGTCCTGGGTGGGCCGAAGACGTAGCTGCATGACATTCTTTGGGCCGTCCATGACAGAAAAAACCGTGGTAGAAGCGAGGGGGAGGAAAATTTCGGGGAGTTCCCGGTTACGCTGGGAGGTCGGGGGCCGACCGATGCACGTTTCTCTCGTACATGTACACGCGTGTGTGCGAGGTGTTGGCTCTAACTGAACCCGAGTGAGGCGTTGGGCTCTAACTGAACCCGAGCGATTGCACTGCAGGCTACGCGTTACTGAACCCGAGCGATCGATCGATGGCTGTTAACTAAACCCGATCAAGCGATTCCTTCGCTACTGCTGCTAACTGAAGCCGATCGATTGGATGAACAGTGAGCGTTGCGCGGGGGGTGGGGGTGGATGAACAGTGAGCGGTGGCGTTGCCTCTGGATGAACAGGACCCCGTGGTGTGGTGGAGGACTGGATGAACAGTAGATGGTGGAGGGGTGCCCATGCAGGGGTGGTTGAACAGGATCCCGTGGTGTGGAGGGCTGGATGAACAGTAGACAGTGGAGGGGTGCCCGTGGAGGGGTGGTTGAATAGTAGCCGATGGAGTAGCGCGCGATGGAGGCTGGATGAACACGAGCCCGTGGACGCTGGAGGAGGTCGACGGTAGCCCGTGGAGGCTGGAGGAGGTCGACGGTGGAGATGAACAGTATCCCGTGGAGTCCCGTTTTGCGGTACGCCACACCCCTCCTGATGAACAGGACCCTCGTTTCGACCGTAGCGCTCCAACACAAGTCTGTTTCGTCCGTTTTGCGGTACCCTACACCCCTCCCGATCGACAGGACCCCCGTTTCGACCGTAGGAGGTCCGTTTCGTCCGTTTTGTGGTACGCCACACCCCTCCCGATCAACAGGACCCCCGTTTCGACCGTAGGAGGTCCGTTTCCTCCGTTTTGTGGTATGCCAGACCCCTCTCGATCAGAAGGACCCCATTCCGAACGTAGGAGGTCTGTTTCCTCCGTTGTGCGGTACGCCAGGCCTCGTTTCCATCGCGTGTTCCGTCCAAGCCCTCCCGATGAACACAACCACGCATTCCGTTCCAACCCAGTCGGTTGGCTCCCACGCGTTCCGTTGCCTCCTGATGAACATGACGCATTCCGTTGCCTCCCCATGAACACGATGACGATGATGTTTCTCCGTTCCGACCCAGCCATGTACACGAGCCCTGGTTGTACGTATGCGCGAGTAGGCGTTCGAGACCCCGCCCATATGTACACATATGTGGCCGTATTTTCTTTCTTGCACCCTGGTCATTGTACATACGTGTACATGCTACGTGCGCGCCTCTACTACGACACGTACGCGCCTCTACTACGACACGTGCGCGCCTCTACATCCACCAGTATATATGTACGTACACGTTCGCGACCAGAATGACAACGCTACATACGCTTCGACCAGGTGGGTCCCGACTGTCAGGCACTTCCTTGCCTGTGAAGATGTAGCTAGTGGGTCCCAGCAGTCAGGGGGGCGAATCATTTTTTTTGCCCGAACGCACTTCCTTGCGTGGGAAGATGTAGCTGGTGGGTCCTGGCAGTCAGGGGGAAATGTTTTTTTCGCGAAATACAGTGGCCCGTCCGGTGGGTCCCAGCTATTAGGTGGAGGAATCATTATTTTCTGCGTAATAAGGAGGCACTTCCTTGTTGCGGCTGTGGACCTAGCTGTCAGCCTCTCCACGTACAGTCCACGTCTGATGGAAGTCGTTCCTTGACCACGTTGACCACGCCGCGCCGAGAGCACCAGGGCGGTGGACGATGGCGAGGCCTAGGAAGGGGACGACGGGGAGCCGGGGAAGACGCACTGCGCGGAGAGGAGTACGAGGGTTCACTGGTTCGACTGCGGTGTGAGGCTGCCATCGCCGCATGGCCTGGCCAGCGGTGGGAATAGTAGGGGGCGGTGAGGCCTCCACGGCAGCACAGCCGGCCATGGGAGGCAGGAGCATGCGGCAGGACCGGCGCTGCTTTGGGCGGCTAGAGCAAGAAGACCAGAGGTTGAAGAAGCACTACGGCCGTTGGATGGACATCGTACGGTCACTGGAGCTAAAATCGTTCATATTGACTAAAGTTGACAAAGGTCCCCATCCCAGTCAACTTAGTAGGCCGACAAGTCAGCCTCCCATCATGGTGGGTCCCAGCTAGCAGGGGAGTATTCATTTTTTTGTGCATAATAAGGAGGCACTTCTGGTGGGTCCGAGCTGACAGTGGGGGGAATGTTTTTTTCGCGAAATACGTTGGTCCGTCCCGTGGGTCCCAACAGTCAGGGGGGAAACGTTTTTTTTGCGAAATAAGGTGGCCCGTCCGGTGGGTCCCTGCTGTCAGGTGGAGGAATAATTATTTTGCGCGTAATAAGGAGGCACTTCCTTGCGGCCGCCTGGACCCAGCTGTCACCCTCTCCACGTACTCTTCTGATGGAAGTCGGTCGTTGACCATGCCGCACCGAGAGCACCATGGCGGTGGTCTGGACGACGGCGAGGCCTAGGAAGGGGACGACGCGGAGCCGGGGAAGACACAGCAGTGCAAGCCCGCGCGGAGAGGAGTACGAGGGTTCACTGGTTCGGCTGAGGTGTGAGGATGCCATCGCCGCAGAATAATAGGGGGTGTGGGTGAGTAGAGGGATGGCCTGGCCAGCGGTGGGAGTAGTACGGGGTGGTGAGGCCTCTGCGGCATCACAACCGTCCACGGGAGGCAGGAGCACGTGACACGACCGGCGCTGCTTTGGGCGGCTGGAGCAAGAAGACCAGAGGTTGAAGAAGCACTACGGCCGTTGGATGGACATCGTACGATCACTGCAGCTAGAATCGTTTATATTTACTAAGTTGACAAAGCCCTTGGTACGCGTCAACTTAGTAGGCCCACAGCTCAGATTTGGCAGAGAACATATAGCCCATTTGCGATTTGTAAGAATGTACAGCCCATTTTTTAATTCTAATGGAATTTACTACACCCCATTTACAGTTTGTTAAAAGTACAGCCCAACTTCTAGCTAGGACAATGATTAATAATTTCAAACAACCGCTCAAAATAGAATTGAAAAAAATTCCCACATTATGATGGGATCCAAAATATTTTTATCCGAAATTTCTAGTCAGGTTAAATATAATTTCAAAATATTTGTATTACGTTAAAATCCAACGAAATATTGCGCGCGCAACAAGTAATGAAATTAAAATTTTCAAATTCCAAAAATAATATATTTTTCAAACTAATCACGTGTTTGGTGCATAGTAACTGTCCAGTTATTATACTTACATCCCATTTATTATTTCTTAAAGTCCATTTTCTTGTTAAGCCTAATGCACACCTCCTAGGAAAGTTTGCAGCCCAGCAGGGCGGAGAATAACAAGTTGACCCGGATATTGTGTACAACTGTCGGCCCAGTTGCATTGTTGATGTTGAAAAAAAAGGCATGTGTATTACAGTACAACCTAACATGGTTACTAAGCCCACATTCAGCGACGCTGGAAAGGCCCAAACAAGGCTTCTGTACAACTTTTTGAAGTCACTGAGCTCAATTAATAAATTAAGAAAAAAGTTAGATTACAGTGGAACCTAATTAAAAGTTGTCATGAGCAAATAAATAATTCAACGGGTCCCACTTGTGCGTGTGCGCGTGTGTGTGCGCGTGTGTGCGTGAGAGAGAGAGATAGAGAGAGAGAGACCCATCGGTCGATGCTCGTAAATACATCTTTCAACCATATGCATTGCTGATGCTCAGTAAAAACTTATATAGTTGACATAATCATATAGAACATCATAGCACACTGAACTTGCTTACAAAAATTTCACGCAGGCGGCACAATCAGGATGGAAGTAGTGGATCGCTACGAGAAGGGCTATGTTGAAACCAACAAAGTCGTACATAACGGTTCATCGTCTTTATCAATGACGGGGAAATCTCTTGAATGTTGTGCAAAGAAAACAGACAGACAACACAATAAGTTCTGCTAGCACATTAAGTTGACGTACAACCCTTTCTAAAAAAAAGTTCAGGTACAAAATTAGAACAGGTCACAATCAAATGTACTGGCATATCAGCGCTTCACACCCATAGCTCAGATTTAACTAGTATCTAACAAGATTCAGTTGTTACCTCAAATTAGATCACATCCAGGCAGCCAGCCCTGCCTCTTCTCCCAAAGAAGCAGTGGCCTCCGCCGCACGATGGAGTAGGCCCTGTGCCATCCATTATTCTGAGCAACACGGGGAAAGTCTGGCGTTGACTCCTGTAATGGACGTCGTCGACGGACCCTGGCACCAGCGGCGGCGGCAGGACTTCGATTGATGGATTGATCACTTCTTCGACATGCACGAACACTCGATACAGGTACATCCCTAACGTGGTCCGCGGCGGCCTTGGTGGCGACGAATAGTACAACCCCGGTTCCTGCACCGGTATCTCAACACCAATCACCTTCGGTATGGTGGACAGCTTCTTCATCCATGCCATAACCATCAGAGCCTAGCTGTCTGGAGGAACAAACATACTTACAAGGTCACCTCCAAGGTCGTTGATAAGCTCGTGCATGGACTCGATGTTCCAAGCACGTCGAGGCATGCCGTGGAAGGTAAGCTTTGTTAAAAACTCAAGCTCAGAGGGCACCGAGCCCCATCCTGGGTGCCATCGATCAAAGCTCACCAGCGCGCCATCGCAGAACAAACGCCGGGAAGATTCCAACACACGACTGCAGTCGAAAGTTGTCCGGAACCTAACGAAGAAATCAGCCGGTGGCGGACAGACTTCGACGAGAAAGTCACTTATTCGGATGCCGTGCGCAATGCCAAGAGCTTTGACAAGGTCGTCCTGTGAGACGGGAGGCCGGTCGCCGTTGATGGTTACCATCAGCACTTTGCCGGCAAACTGGTCGTCAAGCGCCGCCATGCCACTGTTGAGCGACAGCACGCAGCGACTGAAGGCAGGACGTACCTCAGGATCTCTGGCTTGGAGATCCGCGTTGACCGGCAACATGATAGTGCGCTTGAGTACAGGGAGTACAGGAGGGGGATTTGGGGGAACTGGGGTAGGAATCGAGATCCCAGAGGTGGGGGAGGGGCAGGAGACTGGGGATGAAAAGGTAGCATGAATTTCGAGCACGCGCCAATATGCTCTCGGCGCGCAAGCGCACGAAAACACCGGTGGCACCCACATGTCGGCCTAAGAGTCCCTATTCTTTCTTTTTTGGAGAGCCCGGCCTTTTTTTCAGGATCTTTTGATAGCCCGGCCTGAGAGTCATAATTGACCTGTTTGGCATTGCGTTACTAATCGGCCCATATTCAACGACACCTCACTGGCCCAAATAAGTGTACATCATCGAAAAGACACTAAGCTCAAATTATATAACTTGAAAAAAGGAGATATACTCTGAACACTGGAGAATGGTGATGCCCTCATTTAGCCCACCAGTAGTTCGAGACAATAAACAGTTCGAAACAACGATATATACAACATTCAAACACTGACTAGTGACTACTACTGACATAAACAGCAAGACATGATAGTTCATAAGAAGTCTTGCTACAACACCAAAACGCACCCATCTGTAGCGCTCAGACTCTCATGATCCAGACGAGAATGACATTCTAAACAGAAGCAACTATTACATAGTAAGAGTGACATAGACGAGGATGACCAAATGACAAGGAATATGCATAACAAAAGAAAGAACTACCCATCCAGAACCAGCAGCAAAGACAACAAAGTCATTCGAAGAGATGATCCAACACCATCATAATTTGCAGCCCTGCTTCAGCGACCAGTGATCCGGAGACACCAGTACTCCTCCCTTTCGATGCAACATCCCAATTACCTATCAACCTGAAGGCTTGAACCACATCACTGCCTGTCGTAATTGAGACATCCAAGGATCAAAGTTAATCCAGATGTCTTTGTCATTCTCACCTTCTTTTGGCTGCAGGCTGTATCGTTGACAATCAGGGGAGTTTGCTCCCGAACTCCTAGGCCTCGCCGTGTAGACACAATTTTCCATAGCAAACAGAGCCTCTCTGCCATCAAGGTCCTTGCCAACGGTGATCTCCTGGTTAATCAGATAATTGAGTCCGAGAAACAGAGAGTGTGAACCAAGGTTGTTTACCCGCCTCCAACTAAAAAATCCTAAAGGCCCCAACAAGCCGGTATCCTGCTCATAGACATAACAGCCACTGTCCGGATACTCACGTATTACACGGTGCTTGTATATAGTGGGATTTTTGCAATATAACTTTTCCGGCTCATGTGTCCGAATGATCATCAGTCTTTTGCCATCGTCTGATCGAGCGAGGAACCAATTGTGCTTCCCTATTTTTGGCAAAGGTGGTGTGATTACAAAGGGCAGTAACTATAGGGACACTGCATCATATCAAAAAGGATAGGCATTGTTAATGTAAGATCAACATTGTTCAGAGTATGAGTAGGATAATGCAAGAAACAAAAGGCTGCACCAGCAGGAGGGCATTATGGATGGATGAACTATTTTCTCTCTTTTAAAAAAATTATTCCCTCTTGGTGTATATTGCTATAGATGGACTATTTTGATGGTGTGCATGTCTTTGGAACAGAGTAGTAGCGTGGGTCCGCTTGACTATAAGGAACTAGTTGTCCGCATATAAAAAGGCTGCACCAGCAGGAGGGCATTATGGATGGATGAACTATTTTCTCTCTTTTAAAAAAATTATTCCCTCTCGGTGTATATTGCTATAGATGGACTATTTTGATGGTGTGCATGTCTTTGGAACAGAGTAGTAGCGTGGGTCCGCTTGACTATAAGGAACTAGTTGTCCGCATATATAGCTTTCTCTGCTACTCCTTCCAGTGATCGGTATGTAGTGCATGTGTCCGTAGACATGGCAGCTTGTCCATGGAAGTTCAACTACGACGACCATCACGTTTCATCTCGCGATTCCCACGACGCCTCTCCAACCCACGGCACCACGCCCCCCGACGTGTGCCTCACCCCTCTCGGCCGCACCGCCCCTCTGCCTTTGTGTGCATGACATGTGGGCCACCTAAAACAACAACAACAACAACAACAACAACAACAACAACAACAACAACAACAACAACAACAACAACAACAACAACAACAACAACAACAACAACAACAACAACAACAACAACAACAACAACAACAACAACAACAACAACAACAACAACAACAACAACAACAACAACAACAACAACAACAACAACAAGAAAAGGCTGCACCAGCAGGAGGGCATTATGGATGGATGAACTATTTTCTCTCTTTAAAAAAAATTATTCCCTCTCGGTGTATATTGCTATAGATGGACTATTTTGATGGTGTGCATGTCTTTGGAACAGAGTAGTAGCATGGGTCCGCTTGACTATAAGGAACTATTTGTCCGCATATATAGCTTTCTCTGCTACTCCTTCCAGTGATCGGTATGTAGTGCATGTGTCCGTAGACATGGCAGATTGTCCATGGAAGTTCAACTACGACGACCATCACGTTTCATCTCGCGATTCCCACGACGCCTCTCCAACCCACGGCACCACGCCCCCCGACGTGTGCCTCACCCCTCTCGGCCGCACCGCCCCTCTGCCTTTGTGTGCATGACATGTGGGCCACCTAAAACAACAACAACAACAACAACAACAACAACAACAACAACAACAACAACAACAACAATAACAACAACAACAACAACAACAACAACAACAACAACAACAACAACAACAACAACAACAACAACAACAACAACAACAACAAGAAAAGGCTGCACCAGCAGGAGGGCATTATGGATGGATGAACTATTTTCTCTCTTTTAAAAAAATTATTCCCTCTCGGTGTATATTGCTATAGACGGACTATTTTGATGGTGTGCATGTCTTTGGAACAGAGTAGTAGCGTGGGTCCGCTTGACTATAAGGAACTATTTGTCCGCATATATAGCTTTCTCTGCTACTCCTTCCAGTGATCGGTATGTAGTGCATGTGTCCGTAGACATGGCAGCTTGTCCATGGAAGTTCAACTACGACGACCATCACGTTTCATCTCGCGATTCCCACGACGCCTCTCCAACCCACGGCACCACGCCCCCCGACGTGTGCCTCACCCCTCTCGGCCGCACCGCCCCTCTGCCTTTGTGTGCATGACATGTGGGCCACCTAAAACAACAACAACAACAACAACAACAACAACAATAACAACAACAACAACAACAACAACAACAACAACAACAACAACAACAACAACAACAACAACAACAACAACAACAACAACAACAACAACAACAACAACAACAACAACAACAACAACAACAAGAAAAGGCTGCACCAGCAGGAGGGCATTATGGATGGATGAACTATTTTCTCTCTTTTAAAAAAATTATTCCCTCTCGGTGTATATTGCTATAGATGGACTATTTTGATGGTGTGCATGTCTTTGGAACAGAGTAGTAGCGTGGGTCCGCTTGACTATAAGGAACTATTTGTCCACATATATAGCTTTCTCTGCTACTCCTTCCAGTGATCGGTATGTAGTGCATGTGTCCGTAGACATGGCAGCTTGTCCATGGAAGTTCAACTACGATGACCATCACGTTTCATCTCGCGATTCCCACGACGCCTCTCCAACCCACGGCACCACGCCCCCCGACGTGTGCCTCACCCCTCTCGGCCGCACCGCCCCTCTGCCTTTGTGTGCATGACATGTGGGCCACCTAAAACAACAACAACAACAACAACAACAACAACAACAACAACAACAACAACAACAACAACAACAACAACAACAACAACAACAACAACAACAAAAAGAAGAAGAAGAAGAAGAAGAAGAAGAAGAAGAAGAAGAAGAAGAAGAATAAAAGGCTGCACCAGCAGGAGGGCATTATGGATGGATGAAATATTTTCTCTCTTTTAAAAAAATAATTCCCTCTTGGTGTATATTGATATAGATGGACTATTTTGATGGTGTGCATGTCTTTGGAACAGAGTAGTAGCGTGGGTCCACTTGACTATAAGGAACTATTTGTCCGCATATATAGCTTTCTCTGCTACTCCTTCCAGTGGTCGGTATGCAGTGCATGTGTCCGTAGACATGGCAGCTTGTCCATGGAAGTTCAACTACGACGACCATCACGTTTCATCTCGCGATTCCCACGACGCCTCTCCAATCCACGGCATCACGCCCCCCGACGTGCGCCTCACCCCTCTCGGCCGCACCGCCCCTCTGCCTTTGTGTGCATGACATGTGGGCCACCTAAAATGTGGCAAGCATCAAGTTTCTACCATAGCCACCCGCGATTCCCATGACGCCGCTTGAACCCATGAAACCACACGTCCCCCGACCTGTGGCTCACCCCTCTTGGCCCCACTGCCCCTCTGCCTATGGGAGCATTACATGTGGACCAGTCACCTATCGGGTCCACATGTTATTGACTCAAAGGTAGGTGTAGTAAGGCGCTGAAGCTCAGTTTCGACGGCCCTGAGAGGGAAATGTAACTCCTGCGCATGTGGTGCTCCCGCAGCATGAACTCGTGCCAAACTCGAGATTTGTTTCTTTACTACACATGCACGCAACGATTTAATGGACGAACTCGTGCTCTAAATTTGAATTTGAAACTTATAAAACGAAAAGATTCAAAACAAATAAACTAGGAGAGAGGGAGTATATCATAGGATGTGTCCCATACAAAATAAGTCCCCTGGTTTGTCACCGAGAAGATGCGGTTAGAAAGGAGCACAACGTCTTCCTACTCGTACGGCAACAAATCGACCGCAGACAGCATGGTCCGCCTTTGATCGCCATGTGCAAGGTTCATGCTATCTTATTCAATCTCGCCGTGGTTCCATCGTACCAATTCATGTGGTGGCCCGTTGCATGGCTGATCCCAATGTTGGACAAAGGTTCTACGGGAACGGTGTCACCGTTGCAAATGTTGTGCAAATTGATGTTGGTACCCTCTCGTACATATGCAAGCCAATCTCCACTCGCACCGAGCCTAACCTGTGAAACAGTGGGCAGGGGGAGAATTAGGAAATGGACACGGAAGAAGTCTTTAGAATGCATTTACTACGTGATCAAACTCATCTTACCTGCTCATCGGAGGAAATCCAAGTGCCCCTCAACGTCGGCATCTCAAGGGGCGTCAACTTGCAACTACGGCTGCGCTGGAGAGACCCCCAAGGAAACATCCTCGTGCGTTCCACGGAACATAAAGATGCATTTGTATGAGTAGTTTATCTTGTGAGAGAAAAGGATGAACGAGGGAAGGCCTCTAGAGATAGAGATGGACACTACTACTACCACTATGTTGGCCCGTGCGTTGCAATGGATCCAAAGTAGTAGAATAATACTTGTTCACGTGCTTGAAATATAAACACTCTAGTTTTGATATACATGTGTCAGCAGACATGACAGCTTGTCCATGGAAGTTGAACCATGGCGACCATCACGTTTCTTGTTTCTACCACTGCCACACCCACACGCGATTCCCACGACGCCGCTCCAACCCACGGCACGATGTCCCCCGACGTGGACATGGATCCTCTGACGTGGCTATCACTGCCTTGCCCTGCCTTTCCTTCGCTGACAGGTGGGACCCACGCTTATGGGTCCCACATGTCAGTGGCAGAATGGTAGGATTGTTCGCATCAGGGGATCCTCATCCCGCCGACGTGCCCCTCATCCCTCTCGGCCCCACCGCTCCTCTACCTTTGTGTGCATGACATGCGGGCCAGCTGAACTGCGGCGACCATCAACTTTCTACCACAGACACACCCGATTGGACGCGGATTTCCTGCTCCACTGCTGTGCTCCGATCCGTACTCCCGCACCATCGAATTTTCATCCAGCGGCTGTGACACATTTCGTCCCGGGCATCAATCGTCAACTGGAGTACTTACGTACTATAGGTAGTACCCGCCTGTGTGGCCATCTACGCCTCGTAACGCCCCGACGTCCAGCTGTGTCACCCTCGCCACGGCCACACCACCACCGGCCGGTTCATCTCGAACGAGTGAGTCGCGAACCACGCCACCACCATGAGAATGACATGTGGGCCAGCCGCATTTAAGGTCCGCATGTCATTGACTCATAGGCCGGGCACTAAGCCACTGAAGTTCGGTCCCATGGGCCCCGAGAGGGAAATGTATCTCATGCGGCAGGCCTTGTGGTGCTCCCGCAGTACGAGCTCGTGCCAAAACTAGAATTTGTTTCTTACTACTACCAACTAGTACTAGTAAGGTACACGTGCATTGCACGCATGAGATTCTGGTGGTTTGTGCATTATGCTTCTACATGTGGAGCTTTGTGGATTCTAACATGTGTCAATATCCGGTGGAATGTAAGGTTAGGCAAGTTTGATTAACTTAGGTGAGTGTTTGGTTCAAGCCACACCTTAGGCAAGCCACACTAAGGCATCACATGACATACACACAAAAAATGTGGCAATATTCCATTAGGCTTGCCAACTTGTGGCTCTCATTTTGAAGAACTAATAACTTTGCCTAAGCTTAGTTGTGGCAAAGTTAGTCATGAATTAAGTTCAACCATGGAGTCTTCTAGATTATACATGTGGCAGAATCTGGTGGATGATATCCAATGGCCAGTAGTGCTCGGATTTGCCATCTTTGTACCGTCGGATTGCCTTCATCCAATGACCAACTTTCAAAGTTTTTCACACAATATATAGGGGGTATAGATATAGATGTGCCGGTCCGTTGCAATGGATCCAAAGTATCTCTATTTAGTGGAGTGCACTCTAAACACATTATCTATTTATTTTTCTCTAAACTTCCGTAGCAATGCAACCAAGCCACATAAGCTTCATGGGTGCCCCCCACATCATATTATTCATACTATGTTGATTGAAAAAAAGATAAATCACCCAAAACAAGATCTTCCCATTTTTTGATCCTACGATGTTGTGCCGTGCATGTACCTATTAGTTGTATAGTGGTGGTACTAGTAATATAGTATTAGGAGTACAAACTTGGTACTAGTAGGAGTAGTACTAGTACGGAATGCTCCTACTCTATCAGCGAGCCCCGTTTGACACCAAATTTCTTGGCTTCCGTGCTACAGCTAGATCTTCCCCTTGTTTCTGTTTTCCAACCCGGCGGCGGGCGGGGTGTCAGTTTGCTCAACGGCGGTCCCATATGAAAGTGAAAATGATAGGCAACACGCCTTCCCTAAGCTATGTGTCGTGTCAGACGGGCCGTGTTGTACTCCCGATTCCCGGGCATGTGGGTGTGCGACGCGAACGGGACATGCCTTTTCCTTTTACCAGCAATGTGCCAGTGCGTTGCGATGGATCCAAAGTAGTAGAATAGTAGTATTTGTTCACAAACTTGAAAGAAATCACTATTATTTTGATATACTCCTAATATATTACTTCCTCCGTACATAAATATTTGTCTTTTTTGAGATTTCAAATGGACTATCACATACGGATTATATAGACATATTCTAGTGTTTCTAGCAAGATGCCCGCGCGGTGCACGAAGTTGATGGAAAAGGTAAGCACAACTTATAAATTGATGGATGCAGTACTAGTTACAGTGATGCATATAATTAAGCAAAGGGATCGCACATGCGGTATTGACTGGAATAAGAATGCAACAGCACAATAAGAATTAAGGCCACGATGATGCGATCGTAGTGATGGTTACAGAAGGCAAGAAGAAAGATGGATCCACGAACGTACAACCTCCTCCTCCTCAACTTAGTGCGCCGGGCCACCGACCGGCGGCTAAGGAGCGGCGGCTTTTGTGGCGAGGTCGAGGTGCTTCTCAGCAAAGGCATCCAAGGCTTCCAGCCGGTTGAGGAAGGCCAACGTCGTAGCGTCCTCACCGGCCTTGTAGATACCTATGTACATGATTTGCTCGTACACGTCGATGTGTAGGTCAATGAATTCTTGCAGGGCGAGGCGCCTCTAGGCGAGCGCGACCTCCAGGTGGACATTCTTTGTGGCGTCGGCGGGCAGTCGCAGGGCCACCAGTGCTTGAAAGAGGTTCCGGCCATGGAGGCCGATTAGGGTGGCAGGCAATGAGGAGCCCGGGCGCGCGGGCTGGAGGAGTACGGCGATGTCGTCCGTGAGCTTCTTGAGGACGGTGAACGTGTTGCTAGTGGCAACGATCATCTGGTCCAACTGAGAGTCGTAGTTGGCGTCGAGGGCGGCCATCCACCAGCCGGTCTCCAACACCGTCTGGAGACGATCCTCGACGCCATGCCGCAGGCCGGCATCGTGGACCATCTGGCGCAGCCGCTGGCTGCTCACACGCATCGCCGCCATGGGTCTGGAGTGAGCTCTTTTGCGCTTAGTGTAGGTGCTTAGGTGCGTACGATGTGGTAGATGCATTGGAATGGAGGGGCGCCTTTATATGAGGGCAATGAGGGCAAACTTCGTTGCATTCACATCGTGCAGCCTCTTTTCCCGGACCTCCTCCCATTACTTCCCTCATGCATTAATTGAAGGAGTATGCATTGGTCGTTCAACATATCGGGAACCGCTACTCCCTCCCTTGTCTGCATTAAAGCCGTATCGGGAACTGTGCCGCCTGCTGTCAAATCGAATACTCCCTCCGTCTAGGTGAGTATTAAGTCATCTTACGAAAACCAAATAGTAAACACACAGGCGTGGTGCATTAACTCTCACGTTGTTTCTTATTTTTTGACATAAATAGAGGAATCAACCAAGAAGAGATGTGGGGCTTGTATGCTTTTAATGACTTGAGACTATCAAACATGACATGCAGTGGTCAGTTCATTGCACAAGAACAAATACAACCCACGTCAGCACACATGCATCTTATATAGCATCACATCCAATGGCTATAAAAGACGAATGAGACCAAATTATATCTCATCTAGATGAGTTCTAGCAAAACTGTATTAATAATACTTAGTACTCCTGCGCCATGTATCATATATTAGTATCATGTAGTACTTTATTTATTGCCATGTATGACACATAGTACTCAACTCTCTCTCTCTTTCTTTCTTCATTTAATTCTATGACACCTCATCAAAATTGCCAAGGCTAGTACCATTACAACCAGCCTTAGCAAATTCGAAGTACTAAACATTAAGTTCTCTCGTTTTCCTCTCCACCTTGGTCACCTAGACGGAGGGAGTATACTGCGCGGGCTTTTCCTGCGTGGTAGGCGGGGCAGTTCCGCCTAGTCGGTTTGACAGAGACGTGAGAAGACAAGGGAGTAGGCTGCTGCAAACATAGGGCTGTGTGATTTGACAACGAGCTACTGCTGGACAGGTGGGGCCCCGTGATTTGACTTGCCATTATCATTTTAACTGCGGCGCTACGACCGGCGTCAGTCTCCTGATTCCTGACCACCTCCATACGGGTGCCTCTCCCAATGCTCCACCATGTAGTAGAGGCTGGCTCTTGCATGAGAGCCCACTTCTCCACTTTTTTCTTGCCTCTCTTTCCTCCACATATGCAAAAATGCCATGTAAAGCGCACTATTGTACTTACTTGCTCCTACAGGTGCTTAAGCTTGCCACATAGGCATAAAGTCTGATGTGGCAAGTTAATCAAGAAGAGAGAGACTAGTTTGGTGACCCAAGGAAGAAATGGTGCTAACGCGTGTACCTAGGTGAAAAGACAATTTTGAGTCTATAGCTAATTAAATGAAGCAAACTTAGCAACACTATTTCATTGGAAGAGGTCACTCCTTGGCAAATACAATAAATACTAGTACTCCCTGTGCCCCATAATATAAGAACGTTTTTGGCACTACACTAGTGTCAAAAACGTTCTTATATTATGGGACGGAGGGAGTACGAAGAAAGAGATAGAGAGAAGTAAAAAAATACACTTATAGCCAACCTTATAGCCAAAACCTTGTTGTAGTATGAGTGACTAAGTGATGACTATGTATGACATGCCAATATCAGATAGCCTAACGCACCGTGTTAAATCTCCAAGGGCGCGACCGCACGAGCGACGCGACGGTCATGGTAGGCGCGACCACGATACGGGCTGCTGGCAGCCCTTGGATCAGAGATCAAAAGGTCGCATGCTAAGTTGCTGAAAATTTGCAGAATAACCATCCAGGATAGGATATTCACCCATAGGTCTAGAATCACGCCATGCGACCGTTCGATCTCAGATCCAAGGGCTCTCGGAAGCCCGTATCATGGGAGAATGGAAAGCCACTACCCTGTCGTTCGCACGCTGGCAGTTCGCTCCTACTCGTCCCTGCACGTCCTTCAATACTACGGTGGTTCGCTCCTAGTCGTCCCATCCATTCACATTACAGGAGTTCCACTAATCCTAACCCTCCTCCCAAATCCATGGAGTCCCAAATCTCCCCGATCGGCGGTGAGTACAAGGTTAGAACCATCACCGGCGATGAGTTCGACGTCATCTACACCCGTTCTTCCGTGACAGTGAACGGATGCCTTTCTCACTTCAGACGCATGTTCGAAGACTCAGATGATGAGTGGGTCGTTGGGCTAGATGTTGAGTACACCACAGTCCTGGGACGAGAGAAGGATATAAAGGACAAAGAGAGGAAGAAGCCCACCATGATCCTGGTTTGCGTGCATGACTTATGCTTGGTCTACCACATATGCCATGCCGATGTTGAGTGCCAGGATTTTAAGGACTTCCTCGAGAGCAACCTAGTCAAATTCATCACTGTAGACTTTGGTAATGACAAAGAAGTCCCACATCGGATAGGCCTCGTTGTAGGCAACACCTTCAACCTCCAGAAGAATCGGCTGGTGTCCTCTCGTCAACCTTCAATGCTGACCCTGGCAGGAGCCATGGTTCATCCTTCGTACGGTAAACTAGAGAAACCTCCATACATGTTTCATCGTCATGCATGGCAGCAGAATGTACTAAATATATACCACATCCACTACGCTGCAATGGATGGCTACCTTTGCTTCAATATCTACAAGGGTTGGATGGAGAGCAACAGCCAAGTGTGCGGTTCAAGCAAAGAAGTATCGGCCAAGAGGAAGAGGGACAAGGACGAAGTTGAGGACGTGGACAAGGACTCCGAGTAAGGTGGCAGTGTCGTTGCTCATGGTGGTTCTAATGCAGTGTCTACCAGAGTAGTTGCAAAGTTTAATTTCAGGTGTGCTTAATTTAATTTGAGGGGTGTGTTGTGCTGAGCCCCCAGCAGAACTATGTTATGTTTCTTTTTGTTACTTTAACTCTTCAGTACGTACATACTAGTATTTCTTACATTTCATCTTTTAGTTGGTATAGTACTACCACTCGTTTCTTCACATTATATACATACAATATATATGGCCAACATCATATAGCCAGCAGTTTAGTTGTCAAAGAATTTCAGGGTGCTTAGTTTTGTCAAAGAATTCCAGGGTGCTTAGTTTTGTCAAAGAATTCCAGGGTGCTTAGTTTTATTTGAGGGGTGGGTTGTGCACTTGTGCTGGACACCATTATTGTGACAAGCCTCTTTAATAGTACTATATGCATAATTTGGCGACGAGCGCTCTCTATACCACCCTTTTTTTTAATTTCAAGTTTTGCTCCATGGCGCAATCCATCGATACTACTACTGTACAAAAGTGGAGTATATCTTTTTTAAAAGGCTAGAGGGCGGGGCAGTCTAGCTCGGTCGGTTTCACGAGAGGCGAGGGCCTTTGTGATTTGATGGCTCATTACTGCTGTCAAATCGAATAGTACTACGCCGCCCGCTGCACGTCTGGTGCCTCCATTAAACCCCTCCGTTAAACCCGCATGCAAACCGATAATCCTACTCCGGCCACACGTCCATTCATGAGCGGGTCGGCACTAAACGCAACACCGGCTGAGCTCCTCCCGTCCGCCCTCAGTTTAAACGAGGCCAGACGCTAGCCAAGCTCCTACCGTCCGCCCTCTATTTACACAAGGCCAGACAGACAGCGGTCAAGAATCGCACCCCTCCGCCGCTCCCCCATCTCCTCCTTCACCATTTTCTCCACTCTTCCGATGGCTTCCGATGAGCCGTTCTCCAGCATATTACCCGGCTGGGTGGCCCGCCGAGCCCTCCGGATACGGGCGAGGCCGCTTGGTGCTTCACCAACCTCGCTTGGCCCGATGGAGCCATTTGCCGCCCCAAGCAGGCGCGTGGTTCAGCAACTCGCCGCTCCAGTTCAGCTCAATGAGGAGTGGCGAGTTGCTCCACGCTGGCATGGCGGCGAGCACGCCGGTACGGGCGCCGTCGTTGCCGCGTCGTACCGCGCCACCAATGTTTGTGGTGGCCACGCCTCCCGTGTCTGTGGGCGCGCCTCCCGTGCCTACGGCAGCGCTATGCAGGCAGAGACAGAAGCCGGGTGCATGGAGAGCGACGAGTCGGTGGCCAGCTTCTCCGTGTCCGCCGCCATCATCGAGGAGAAGTAGAACACGGGAGGCCGCCACCACTTGGAACCCATGAAGGCCACCGCCGAGGCGACGACCACAGATTCATGTGGTTTCTTTGCTGCTTCATCTCTTCGGAGGACCTTCGTCGACCCCGCAAGTGTCTGACGGACATGAGGAAGACAAAGGGATCCGCGGGCGGCCATTTAGAACTAAAATAAGTCTAGATACATCCATTTCTAGGACAAGTATTTCCGGACAGAGGGAGTATTAATTATATAAGAGAGCAGGATTGGCACCTCTTAGTTCATGTAAATGTAATGAAATCCATCATGTTTATATGAAGATCCGGCTTTTTTATACGAAATCCTTCATGCTTATATGAAATCAGTCCGTGTTTGCACGAATTTCATCTGGTTGGTTAGAGTTGTAAAAATGTATGCCGCTGGCGTTTGATGTCGTCCTCCACTTAAGGAAGCGGGAGGAAATTTGTCGGCTGCCATTGGAGATGCTCTTTATGCTGGAAATAATAGAGTGACATCCAATCCATTTGAGTTAATTGCCTGCATGATTGTCCCTCTATAAAAAGTTAATTGCATGTACATTGTACGCGTGACTTGCAGGGTGGCTACAGCTTCGTACAGAAAGTTAAAAAGAAACAAGTACATCCTTAATCTTGTATTCTAAGTACTCTGTGGGTTCCACTGTCAGTACAGTAGCGAAAGAAGTATATATTAAATAAGTAGAGTAATATATAATATAAAAATATAAAGTTAAAAGACAGAATTCGAACTCATGTCATCGCGTTGCGAGCATCCGGCGCAAACCAGCCCAGCACATTTTTGTTGTAGACCATGCTGGAGATATATCTTCATGTCTACTCTTATATATACTCCATCCGTTCCTAAATATTTGCCTTTTTCAGATTTCAAATGGACTACCACATACGGATGTGTATGTAGACATATTTTAGAGTGTAGATTCACTCATTTTGCTCCGTATGTCTTTTCAGGAAGGGGTCAGATTTGTCCTTGATTTATTTATGAGGTATCCAGATGGCACTGCACCGGCAAGAAAAGAGGGTAACATCAAAATTATGGACTACTTTTTTGAGTGTGTTGGTAAGGTCCGGTCATAGTCACTTGTTGAAATCTCTAAGAAGACAAATACTCCCTCCGTCCAGAAATACTTGTCATCAAAATGGATAAAAGGAAATGTATCTAGATACATTTCCTTTTATCCATTTTGATGACAAGTATTTCCGGACGGAGGGAGTAGAAAATAGAGTTGGTGATGATGGTGTGCGTGCCATCCTGCAATATAGGCCGTCGGATTTATATCTAACGGATAGGAAAGAAACTATGGCAATTTTGCAAAAATATACCCACACGTCTCTCCACGTTCGCAAATAAGGCCTTCCCTCGTTCAACCTTTTGTCTCACAAGATAAACTACTGATACAAATGCATCTTGATGTTCCGTGCAACGCACGGGCAACTAGCTAATTTCTTTTAAAATAGTTGCTGCGATAATTGGGTTGAAGTGATATATTTTATGTCTGCCCCGAATGATTTCAGATTCACTAGTAGTAACAAAGAAAAGGTTGCCTTGTTAATTAACAGAAAACAGGGTGAAAACTATCACATGAGGCCAGTAAAAACAAGGCACACTGGGTTCAGCATCATCGTCACTACAGTTGTGCGCGCGTGAGAAGTCTACATATCGAGGGGGCTACCGAGCAAGGCACCGAGACACAATGTTTGAGAGAGAAACCAATTGACAGATTATGATCAGATCGAGTTGTCACCCTTCTGATGTCATTGTTGGGGGAGAGAAAGATGTATCGAGAGTGTGCGCAGTAGGCACAGAGGCACAACTAGCGAGTGTGTGTGTGTGTGTTTGAAAGAGGAGTAGATAGATTATTATCAAGATTGATGTGCCACCCTACTCCTTCGGTGCCGGGTAGTGTGTGTGTGTGTATGTTTGAGAGAGAAGCCAGTTGATAGATTAGTATCAAGATCGAGGTGTCACCCTACTCCTTCGGTGTTGCGAAGTGTGGGTGTTGGGAAGTGTGGGTGTGGGGGGGAGTGTGGGTGTGGGTGTTCCTGCCATCCTGCAATATAGGCCATCCGATTTATATCCAACGGACAAGAAGGAAACTATGGCAATTTTGCAAAAAGATACCCACACCCCTCTCTGCATTTGCAAATAAGGCATTCCCTCGTTCATCCTTTTCTCCCACAAGATAAACTTCTCATACAAATGCATCTTGATGTTCCGTGCAACACATGGGCATCTTGCTAGTAGGGAGAAGGAGTTTCTGTGACACATATCTAGCTATATTAAGGGATAGGTAGATAGCATATGTGTGAGAGACATTATTATACTTTGAGACATTAGTGGTTGTGGGTGGGCGTGTTAGACATAGAGCGTGTGTGTGTGTGTTTCTGTGTGAGAGACTTGTAGGATGGGGTAGAAAGACGAATTTAACCCTGACGGAGGGAGAGAAATACACGAAGTGCGCGCGTGTGATTCCGGTGCCCACAGGGAAATGAGATATGTATGCGTGTGAGAGAGATTGCACAATTCATTCACGTATCACCATCTAGCGATCGTGGACGTGCATCGCTTGAACATAAGTCAATATCTACTTCGTATCGTGTCCAAAGATACAATAACGATTCAATGCTATAAAGATTGGACACTCACATATCATATTTTTTCTATTTAAATAAACCTTTTCAGCTGTCCATGCCAAAGTTACAGTGATGTTTCTTCAAACAACCAATGTAGCTATCATGTACATGCACCATTGTTACTCTTGCATTCAAATTCGTTAGTCTTGGATGATTTCAGTTTCTATTTTGAAGTAATATATGTAATGTTCATATATGAATTCAACGGGTACGCAATTTATGAAATTGAGGCTATGTAATCATATGAGGTAACACTTTTAAGTAGCTGACTACAATATCCATTTCTTTTTGTGCGCCTCTACACTAACACGTCAATGCATTATGTTTAAAGTAAATAACCAATGGCACTAAATTATCTATTTACATGAGAAATACATAGGCTGAGCGTTTGATCCCTTTTTTTGTGAACGCGCCACTACACCCGTACGATTGGCCATGCCGTGTGAACGTCCAAGTTATCGGCGCATCATCCCGAGTTATTGTCTTTTTTTCTGGGGTGGACTTCACACCAGTTATTAACTGCTGACGTGTGCCCCGTGTACACAGTCTAGCATGACCTTCCCGCTAGCACGGTCCAAAATTAGTTGAAACTAGATACGAACGATCCCGCGGGCGGCAAAATCTCCCGCCTCCTTCTAAAATTTCTGCCACCTTTGTCTTTAGCATGTGAAATCCCCCTTTTGTACTTGGTGCACGGAGACCAACAGTTACAATACTGCCCTCATCTACATGATAGGTCAGGGCTGCTTTGGTAACTTCTGGTTCCCGCACTACACGGCACCCCCATTTCCTCTCCCCCTCCCGCAAAAATGACTAACTCCACAGCACTAGAGCATCTTACATCACACCATCCGTACTTCATCGCCCTTTCTCCCCTCCCCTCTCGAAACCCTAGACTGCTCATCCACCGGTGTACCATAGCCCATTCACTGCCAGCGGCGTCCACCTCACCGGATCTGCTTCTGCGGCCACATCTACCCCTCCCCTAGAAACAAGTAGACTGTGTTGGGGAACGTAGCAGAAATTCAAAATTTTCCTACGGGTCACCAAGATCTATCTATGGAGAAACCAGCAACGAGGGGAAGGAGAGTGCATCTACATACCCTTGTAGATCGCTAAGCGGAAGCGTTCAAGTGAACGGGGTTGATGAAGTCGTACTCGTCGTGATTCAAATCACCGATGACCAAGTGCCGAACGCACGGCACCTCCGCGTTCAACACACGTACAGCCCGGTGACGTCTCCCACGCCTTGATCCAGCAAGGAGAGAGGGAGAGGTTGAGGAAGACTCCATCCAGCAGCAGCACAACGGCGTGGTGGTGATGGAGGAGCGTGGCAATCCCGCAGGGCTTCGCCAAGCACCAAGGGAGAGGAGGAGGAGGAGAGGGAGGGCTGCACCATCAGGCAGAGATCAAATCGCGTGTTATGGGCAGCCCTAGGACTCATATATATATAGGGGAAGGGGAGGGGCTGCGCCCCCTCTAGGGTTCCCACCCCCTAGGGGCGGCGGCCAGCCCTAGATGGGTTTTGGGGTGCGGCCAAGAGGGGAGGGGAGAGGGAGGCGCACCAATATGGGCCCTAAGGCCCATATCCCCTTAGGGTTTGCCCCTTCTCCCCTTCTAGCCGCATGGGCCATGGTGGGAGGCGCCCTAGACCACCTAGGGGCTGGTGCCCTCTCATACTTGGCCCATGTATGCCTCTGGAGCATGTGGCCCCACTTGGTGGACCCCCGGGACCCTCCCGGTGGTCCCGGTACAATACCGATATCGCCCGAAACTTTTCCGGTTACCAAAACAGAACTTCCCATATATAAATCTTTACCTCCGCACCATTCCGGAACTCCTCGTGACGTCCGGGATCTCATCCGGGACTCCGAACAACATTCGGTAACCACATACAAACTTCCTTTATAACCCTAGCGTCATCGAACCTTAAGTGTGTAGACCCTACGGGTTCGGGAGACATGCAGACATGACCGAGACGTTCTCCGGTCAATAACCAACAGCGGGATCTGGATACCCATGATGGCTCCCACATGTTCCACGATGATCTCATCGGATGAACCACGATGTCAAGGACTTAATCAATCCCGTGTTCAATTCCCTTTGTCTATCGGTATGTTACTTGCCCGAGACTCGATCGTCGGTATCCAATACCTTGTTCAATCTCGTTACCGGCAAGTCACTTTACTCGTTCCATAACACATCATCCCGTGATCAACTTCTTGGTCACATTGCGCATATGATGATGTCCTACCGAGTGGGCCCAGAGATACCTCTCCATTTACACGGAGTGACAAATCCCAGTCTCGATCCGCATAAAACAATAGATACTTTCGGAGATACCTGTAGTGCACCTTTATAGTCACCCAGTTACGTTGTGACATTTGATACACCCAAAGCACTCCTACGGTATCCAGGAGTTACACGCTCTCATGGTCGAAGGAAGAGATACTTGACATTAGAAAAGCTTTAGCATACGAACTACACAATCTTTGTGCTAGGCTTAGGATTGGGTCTTGTCCATCACATGATTCTCCTAATGATGTGATCCCGTTATCAACGACATCCAATGTCCATGGTCAGGAAACCGTAATCATCTATTGATCAACGAGCTAGTCAACTAGAGGCTTACTAGGGACATGGTGTTGTCTATGTATCCACACATGTATCTGAGTTTCCTATCAATACAATTATAGCATGGATAATAAACGATTATCATGAACAAGGAAATATAATAATAATCAATTTATTATTGCCTCTAGGGCATATTTCCAACAGTCTCCCACTTGCACTAGAGTCAATAATCTA
Organism: Triticum aestivum; assembly: GCF_018294505.1. Classification (NCBI taxonomy): domain Eukaryota; kingdom Viridiplantae; phylum Streptophyta; class Magnoliopsida; order Poales; family Poaceae; genus Triticum; species Triticum aestivum. The sequence goes on along the minus strand of NC_057806.1, from coordinate 388,145,430 downwards.
GTTCACATCGCCATGTGATTAACACTCACAGGTCACATCGCCATGTGACCAATACCCAAGAGTTTAAGGTTTGATCATGTTGCTTGTGAGAGAGGTTTTAGTCAACGGGTCCGAACCTTTCAGATCCGTGTGTGCTTTACAAATCTCTATGTCATCTCCTAGATGCAGCTACCACGCTCTATTTGGAGCTAATCCAAATAACTGTTCTACTTGGAGCTATTCTAAAATGTTGCTCCATTATATGTATCCGGTATCTCTACTCAGAGCTATCCGGATAGGTGTTAAGCTTGCATCGACGTAACTCTTTACGACGAACTCTTTTACCACCTCCATAATCGAGAAAATTCCTTAGTCCACTAGTTACTAAGGATAACTTTGATCTCTGTCCCGTGATCCATTCATGGATCACTCTTGTACCCCCTTGACTGACTCATGGCAAGGCACACTTCAGGTGCGGTACACAGCATAGCATACTGTAGAGCCTACGTCTTAAGCATAGGGGACGACCTTCGTCCTTTCTCTCTATTCTGCCGTGGTCGAGCTTTAAGTCTTAACTTCGTACCTTACAACTCAGGCAAGAACTTCTTCTTTGACTGATCCATCTTGAATACCTTCAAGATCATGTCAAGGTATGTGCTCATTTGAAAAGTACCATTAAGCGTTTTGATCTATCCTTATAGATCTTGATGCTCAATGTTCAAGTAGCTTAATCCAGGCTTTCCATTGAAAAACACTTTCAAATAACCCTATATGCTTTCCAGAAATTCTACATCATTTCTAATCAACAATATGTCAACAACATATACTCATCAGAAATTCTATAGTGCTCCCACTCACTTCTTTGGAAATACAAGTTTCTCATAAACTTCGTATAAACCCAAAATCTTTGATCATCTTATCAAAGTACACATTCCAACTCCGAGATGCTTACTCCAGTCCATGGAAGGATCGCTAGAGCTAGCATATCTTTTAGCATCCTTAGGATCGACAAAACCTTTCTGATTGTATTACATACAACCTTTCCTTACGAAAATTGGTAAGGAAACTCGTTTTGACATCCATCTGCCAGATTTCATAAATGCAGCTAATGCTAACATGAATCCGACGGACTTAAGCATCGCTACGGATGAGAAAATTTCATCGTAGTCAACTCCTTGAACTTGTGAAAAAATCTTTGCCACAAGTCGAGCTTCATAGACGGTGACATTACCGTCCACGTCTGTCTTCTTCTTAAAGATCCATTTATCTTAATGGCTTGCCGATCATTTGGGAAAGTCCACCAAAGTCCATGCTTTGTTCTGATACATGGATCCTATCTCGGATTTCATGGTTTCTAACCATTTGTCGGAATATGGGCCCACCATCGCTTCTCCATAGCTCGTAGGTTCATTAGCAACATGACCTTCAAGACAGGGTTACGTATCACTCTGAAGTAGTACGCATCCTTGTCATCCTACGATGTTTGGTAGTGACTTGATCTGAAGTTTCATGATCACTATCATAAGCTTCTACTTCAATTGGTGTAGGTGCCACAGGAACAACTCTTTGTGCCCTGCTATACACTAGTTGAAGAGACGGTTCAATAACCTCATCAAGTCTCCACCATCCTCCCACTCAATTCTTTCGAGAGAAACTTTTCCTCGAGAAAGGACCTAATTCTAGAGACAATCCCTTATTGCTTTTGAATCTGAGATAGGAGGTATACCCAACTGTTTCGGGTGTCCTATGAAGATGCATTTATCCGCTTTAGGTTCGAGCTTATCAGCCTGAAACTTTTTCACATAAGCGTCGCAGCCCCAAACTTTTAAGAAATGACAGCTTAGGTTTCTCTAAACCATAATTCATACGGTGTCATCTCAACGGAATTACGTGGTGCCCTATTTAAAGTGAATGTGGTTGTCTCTAATGCCTAACCCATGAACAATAGTGGTAATTTGATAAGAGACATCATGGTACGCACCATATCCAATAGGGTGCAACTATGATGTTCGGACACACCATCACACTATGGTGTTCCAGGCGGTATTAATTGCGAAACAATTTCCACAATGTCTTAATTGTGTGCCAAAACTCGTAACTCAGATATTCATCTCTATGATCATATCATAGACATTTTATCCTCTTATCACAATGATCTTCTACTTCACTCTGAAATTACTTGA